>NC_074669.1:9335410-9557935 GCF_029448725.1 Salvelinus fontinalis
AAGTGCCTTCCTCACCATCTTAAATAAGCACGCCCCATTCAAAAAATGTAGAACTAGGAATAGATATAGTCCTTGGTTCACTCCAGACCTGTCTGCCCTTGACCAAAACAATGCCTGGGGAAAGAGATCAGACACATTTTGTTAATTTAATTGCATTCAGTTGATAACCATGATACATTTTTACCATCTTATGTTAGGTCCCTGGAATGTGTGCCTGGTGTTTTTTGCCCTGCAACAGTCTGGTCTCACGCCTCATCTCTTTTGTTCCTCAGATAAACTCATCAGAGAGTTGTTGTTTGAACTTTCTGTCTGCATTTTAAATAACCTCCCACTGGACTCTTTTTCATATTTTACATAGAGGCTTTCAAAAAAAGACAGTTTGCATCCATATTCATAAGTTTGACACATCAGTTCAGAAGCAAAGATGAGAGGACTTGGTCTCCCATGTGACTTGGCTGGAGTGTTTTTTTGCTGTTGGGGCTGTTTTTTTGTGTTTGTATTTGTGTTTTTATTCTTGTTTATGTTTGTGTTTGTTTGTGTGTGTGTATGAGTGTAAGTTTGGGTATAACGTATTGGGCATAACCACAAGGCTGTTTGTGTGTGTGTATGAGTGTAAGATTGGGTATAACGTATTGGGCATAACCACAAGGCTGTTTGTGTGTGTGTAAGTTTGGGTATAACGTATTGGGCATAACCACAAGGCTGTTTGTGTGTGTGTATGAGTGTAAGTTTGGGTATAATGTATTGGGCATAACCACAAGGCTGTTTGTGTGTGTGTAAGATTGGGTATAACGTATTGGGCATAACCACAAGGCTGTTTGTGTGTGTGTATGAGTGTAAGTTTGGGTATAACGTATTGGGCATAACCACAAGGCTGTTTGTGTGTGTGTATGAGTGTAAGATTGGGTATAACGTATTGGGCATAACCACAAGGCTGTTTGTGTGTGTGTAAGATTGGGTATAACGTATTGGGCATAACCACAAGGCTGTTTGTGTGTGTGTAAGATTGGGTATAACGTATTGGGCATAACCACAAGGCTGTTTGTGTGTGTGTAAGATTGGGTATAACGTATTGGGCATAACCACAAGGCTGTTTGTGTGTGTGTAAGATTGGGTATAACGTATTGGGCATAACCACAAGGCTGTTTGTGTGTGTGTATGAGTGTAAGTTTGGGTATAACGTATTGGGCATAACCACAAGGCTGTTTGTGTGTGTGTAAGATTGGGTATAACGTATTGGGCATAACCACAAGGCTGTTTGGCTCAGTCATCTGTCTATATTATTACACCATGCTAGTTGTGAATGACACTCACATCCTCTATTACAATGACCTTGGCATGCTCGTTTTCTACCTCTCTGCACCCGCCAACGCCACTCTCCTCTAAGTGTATTCCTGTAACCATCCTCCCCAGACACCAGCTTTCACATCATCAAATGTTATTTATTTAAATGTTTTAATTTAATTTTTAAATATTCTTTATTTTGACATGGAGTCCTGCTGAGACCATGTTCTCTTTTACAGATGAGTCCTGTATACACATTAATACACATCAATTACACATCAATATATACTATACACTATACACATCAATTACACTTCAATATACACATCAATATTCACATAATGTCAAGTGGCAGCCATGTGACCAATACAATTTGATTTGATTTGATGAACTGTGTCATGTTGACACTGTAGGACAGTGTTTCCCACAGGGCTATTTCAGTATTCAGGCTACTGTATCAATCAATCAATCAGTCATTCGTTCATGCCATCACACAGCATACGAAACATGCATGCTTTGAAATGCAATCAAGCATTTTAGTTTTACAATTAAATAACAAAGGGAGCTTTGAATAATTAGCCTAAACAGTAAATAAACCGCAATTCACAAATGCATGCAACTGTTTTTAGTCTGCTGTAATAAAGGCTTTATATATATTTTTTGTTAGAACAGACTCTCTGGTACACTTATTTATTTAGTGTTGTTTACACTTCCAAATGGTCAGAAAAAGTCATAATATTGGAATCTAACAGCAACTGTTTGGCACACATAATACTAACGCAATGCTTGCTGCTATACCCTACTTTTTCTTGATCTCCAGTAGTTTCCATAACTAAGTCAAATGTCTTCCACAGACCTGACTTCCCCTTTACCTCCTGAGCAACCAGTAAACATTGGCCCGTTTTTTTTGCACCTCCTCCGCATTCATTTTGCTGTCACGTGTTACCGTGTTCGGAGTTTGTTATAATCAATTTATTAATGTGATTATGGTCAAGCCCTATTGGTCACATGCATGCGATGCTTACAGTACCAGTCAAAAGTTTGGACACACCTATTCATTCCAGGGTTTTTCTTTATTTTTTACGATTTTCTACATTGTAGAATAATAGTGAGGACATCAAAACTATTAAACATATGGAATCATATAGTATCCAAAAAAGTGTTAAACAAATCAAAATATATTTTATATTTGAGATTCTTCAAAGTAGCCACCCTTTGCCTTGATGACAGCGTTGCACACTGTTGGAATTCTCTCAACCATCTTCATGAGGTAGTCACCTGGAATGCATTTCAATTAATAGGTGTGCCTTGTTAAAAGTAAATTTGCGGAATTTTTTTCCTTCTTAATGCGTTTGGGCCAATCAGTTGTGTTGTAACATGGTATAGAGACGATAGCCCTATTTGGTAAAAGACCAAGTCCATATTATGGCAAGAACAGCTCAAATAAGCAAAGAGAAACAATAGTCCATCATTACTTTAAGATATGAAGGTCAAGTGCTGTGATGAAACTGGCTCTCACGAGGACCGCCACTGGAAAGGAAGAGTTACCTGCAGAGGATAAGTTCATTAGAGATAACTGCACCTCAGATTGCAGCCCAAATAAGTTCTTCACAGTTTTCAAGTAACAGACACATCTCAGCATCAACTGTTCAGAGGAGACTTCGTGAAATAGGCCTTCATGGTCGAATTGCTGCAAAGAAACCACTACTAAAGGACACCAATAATAAGAAGAGACTTGCTTGGGCCAAGAAACATGAGCAATGGGCATTAGACCAGTAGAAATCTGTCTTTTGGTCTGAGATTTTTGGTTCCAACTGCCGTGTCTTTGTGAGACACAGAGTAGGTGAACGGATGATCTCCGCATGTGTGGTTCCGATCGTGTCATCAAGGCAAAGGGTGGCTACATTGAAGAATCTAAAATATATTTTGATTTGTTTAACACTTCTTTGGTTACTACATGATTCCAAATGTATTATTTCATGAGTAGGTGTGTCTACACTTTGACTTGTACTCTACATGTTTCACGTAAAGAGAGCAAGGTTTGAGGGAATAGGGAATGTTTTTCCTAAACAAATTAGGGATTGTAGTAACAGAACTTTTCAGTCAGAAACAAGTATGAAACTAATTGGCTGAAATTATGCTTCAGCACGGACAGCGCAATAAACACTTGCTGTGCTGTGGTGCCTTTTCGCTGCAGTAGGGAGGAGAGCGAGATAACGTGCACCAGGCACTCACTGTCATTTTTTTAACACAGTGTGACAATCTGGCTTTTTATTGAGTCATTTTTGTGTCTTAATTATTTAATCAAACAGTGTGCTTAAAGCATCAGACAAGCTCAGTGCATATGCAGTTGATTTTATTAAAACACATAGGGTGTGTTTATCTATCTATGGAAAAATTACTTTAAACATTTCGACCAATCGATTTGTTGAAAGAACAGGAACAGATTTTTTTTAGTCGGGGATAGCCCTAGTTTCTCAACTCCGGTCCTCGAGTACCCCCAACAGTACACATTTTTGTCATGGCCCTAGACAAGCACACCTGATTCAACTTGTCAACTAATCACCAAGCCCTTGACAAGTTGAATCCGGTGTTTTAGTCCGGGGCTACAACTAAAATGTGTTTTGTTGGAGGTACTGGAGGACCGGAGTTGGGAAACCCTGTTTTAGGAGATTACACCCAGATTGCTGCAGAACACCCAGTAGTCTGATTGTGTTATGTTTTAGGCATTGGTCTCCGTGTCTCAGAGAACCTCCATCTTATCCCAGTTAGATCTTCCATAACACCCAACCCCTCTCAGGAGGAACACTATACTGGAGCTCAACAACTAGCGTATTCCTCTTTATACACTGCCACCCTGTATTTTAGTGAGTGCATTTAAAAACACAATTCCAATACCTTTCCTGTGGCTTGGCCTTCGTCTCCTCATAATGCCCCTCCAATCCCAGTCACGTAGTGCCATTTCCCCCATAAACACTGACTCCAAATCAAAAGGCAAGCATCACGAACCCAGGAAACTGATGCATGTTTCATAGGAACACCTATTGAGGCCAAAAGAATGGAAAGCAATGGGAGAAATCCACATACCGAGTAGAGTTCTATTGCTGCAAATGTTGATCATTATCTCTGTTGTGACTTGTTACTGCTTTCTCTCTCTCAGGGAACTGAGAAATACAATTCAAATGAAATTGTATTAGTCACATGTGCCAAATACAACAGGTATTTGGCACATGTGAAACGCTTACAGTGAAACGCTTACTTACGAGCCCCTAACCAACAATGCAGTTAACGAAAAAAAAAATATATATATATATATATAAAAAATATATATATATATATAATAAAATGTTTTATAAATAAATTACGAATAAGAATAAGAAATATAAGTAACAAGTAATTAAAGAGCAGCAGTAAAATAACAATAGTAAGACTATATACAGAGGGGTACCGGTACAGAGTCAATGTGCGGGGGCACCGGTTAGTCGAGATAATTGAGGTAATAAGTACATGTAGGTAGAGTTATTAAAGTGACTATGCATAGATGATAACAACAAAGAGTAGCAGAGGTGTAAAAGAGGGGGGGGGGGGGGTCTGGAGTCTATGACTAGGGTGGCTGGAATCTTTGACAATTTTTAGGGCCTTCCTCTGACACTGCTTGGTATAGACGTCCTGGATGGCAGGAAGCTTTGCCCCAGTGATGTGCTGGGCCGTACGCACTACCCTCTGTAGTGCCTTGCAGTCGGAGGCCGAGCAGTTGCGATACCAGGCATGATGCAACCAGTCAGGATGCTCTCGATGGTGCAGCTGTAGAACCTTTTGGGGATCTGAGGACCCATGCCAAATCTTTTCAGTCTCCTGCGGGGGAATAGGTTTTGTCGTGCCCTCTTCATGACTGTCATGAAGTGTGGTGTGCTTGGACCATGTTAGTTTGTTGGTGATGTGGACACCAAGGAACTTGAAGCTCTCAACTTGCTCCACTGCAGCCCTGTCGATGAGAATGGGGGCATGAACGGTCCTTTTTTTCCTGTAGTCCACAATCATCCCCTTTGTCTTGATCACATTGAGGGAGAGGTTGTTGTCCTGGCACCATACAGTACTTATACAGAGGTTTTGTGGATGGAGGAGAAAAGACAGTGACAGTTATCTGAGTTGTGAACTATATAGCACTGTACCCAATAGTTATGGTTGTGTTTGTCTGAGCTTGGGGGAAACAGTGCCTATAGAGTGCTTATTTGGCACAGAGGTAGCTATGTGCTGTCTGTGGATTGTGCAGCTTAAGGGTTCACCACAGAAATTAGGCCAATTTGCTGTCCTCCCCTCCTAGAATAACACACTCTAGCTGGGCAATCTAGTGTCCCCTCCTTCCGCTTGGCTCTGAGTCGTCTAGGAAGGTTGAATGTTTGTACTCTAATGGCTTCAATACACTTACTCCAGCAATTGCAAGGGTGAAGTTTCTATTTTTAATGTATGATTTGATAGACACGTTTTTTCTTTACCATACTGATTAATCTGTGTCAGAGATTACACATTTGACTTGTGACCATTGTACTGGATAAACCTAAGCAGTGATGATAACCAAAGATCTCACCCCCATGGATTCCAAACCGATAATAACCCAAAATCTCACCACCGTGGATTCCAAACCGATGATAACCCATGATCTCACCACCGTGGATTCCAAACCCATGATAACCCATGATCTCACCTCCGTGGATTCCAAACCGATAATAACCCAAGATCTCACCACCGTGGATTGCAAACCGATGATAACCCAAGATCTCAACACCGTGGATTCCAAACTGATGATAACCCAAGATCTCACCACCGTGGATTACAAACCGATGATAACCCAAGATCTCACCACTGTGGATTCCAAACCGATGATAACCCAAGATCTCAACACCGTGGATTCCAAACTGATGATAACCCAAGATCTCACCACCGTGGATTCCAAACCGAAAGACACAAAAAGAAGCAGTAGTCGTTTGCCTGTGGAACTTGTTTCCAATGTCGGAAAGAGAAATGTCAAACCATATCTGCAACCTGCAATGGATCTCTTCCCTTCTATCCTCTGGAAATCACACACAATACAGTTTGTCATAATGCAATTACTCTAAAGAGCCTCTGTTTCCTGCTTCCACCACCACACTGATCCTGAATACGGGGGCCCGACAGGGGTGCGTGCTCAGCCCCCTCCTGTACTCCCTGTTCACCCATGACTGCGTGACCACGCACGACTCCAACTCAATCATCAAGTTTGCTGATGACAACAGTGGTAGGCCTGATAAGCAACAACAAACTCTATGAAGCATTTATTTGGGCTGCAATTTCTGAGGCTGGTGACTCTAATGAACTTATCCTCTGCAGCAGAAGTAATTCTGGGTCTTCCTTTCCTGTGGCGGCCCTCATGAGAGCCAGTTCTTGAAATGTTCTGGATTTACTGAACTTCATGTCTTAAAGTAATGATGGACTGTTGTTTCTCTTTGCTTATTCGAGCTGTTCTTGCCGTAATATGGACTTTACCAAATAGGGATATCTTCTGTATACCACCTCTACCCTGTCACAACACAACTGATTGGCTCAAACGCATTTAGAAGGAAAGAAATTCCGCAAATTAACTTTTAAAAAGGCACACCTGTTAATTGAAATGCATTCCAGGTGACTACCTCATGAAGCTGTTTGAGAGAATGTCAAGAGTGTGCAAAGCTGTCATCAAGGCAAATGGTGGCTACCTTGAATAATCTAAAATGGAAAATATATTTTGATTTGTTTAACACTGTTTTGGATACTATATGATTCCATATGTTGAATAGTTTTGATGTCTTCACTATTATTCTACAATGTAGAAAATCGTAAAAATATAGAAAAACCCTGGAATGAGTAGGTGTGTCCAAACTTTTGACTGGTACAGTTTATATATATATATTGTGTGTGTGTGTGTGTGTGTGTGTGTGTGTGCGTGCGTGCGTGCAGTTGAAGTCGGACGTTTACATACACCTTAGCCAAATACATTTAAACTCTGTTTTTCACAATTCCCGACATTTAATCCTAGTAAAAATTCCCTGTCTTAGGTCAGTTAGGATCACCACTTTATTTTAAGAATGTGAAATGTTAGAATAATAGTAGAGAGAGTGATTTATTTCAGATTGTATTTCTTTCATCACATTCCCAGTAAGTCAGAAGTTTACATACACTATATTAGTATTTGGCAGCATTGCCTTTAAATTGTTTAACTTCGGTCAAACATTTTGGGTAGCCTTCCACAAGCTTCCCACAATAAGTTGGGTGAATTTTGGCCCATTCCTCCTGACAGAGCTGGTGTCAGGTTTGTAGGCCTCCTTGCTCGCACACGCTTTTTCAGTTCTGCCCACAAATTTTCTATAGGATTGAGGTCAGGGCTTTGTGATGGCCACTCCAATATCTTGACTTTGTTGTCCTTAAGCCATTTTGCCACAACTTTGGAAGAATGCTTGGGGTCATTGTCCATTTGGAAGACCCATTTGCCAACAAGCTTTAACTTCCTGACTGATGTCTTAAGATGTTGCTTCAATATTGCCACAAAAATTTTCCTCCTCATGATGCCATCTATTTTGTGAAGTGCACCAGTCCCTCCTGCAGCAAAGCACCCCCACAACATGATGCTGCCATCCCCTTGCCTCACGGATTTTCATGGTGCTCATGGTGTTCTTCGGCTTGTAAGCCTCCCCCTTTTTCCTCCAAACATAACAATGGTCATTATGGCCAAACAGTTCTATTTTTGTTTCATCAGACCAGAGGACATTTCTCCAAAAAGTACAATCTTTGTCCACATGTGCAGTTTCAAACCGTAGTGTGGCTTTTTCATGGAGGTTTTGGAGCAGTGGCTTCTTCCTTGCTGAGCGGCCTTTCAGGTTATGTCGATATAGGACTCGTTTACTGGGATATAGATACCTTTATACTTGTTTCCCCCAGCATCTTCACAAGGTCCTTTGCTGTTGTTCTGGGATTGATTTGTACTTTCCGCACCAAAGTAAGTTCATCTCTAGGAGACAGAATGCGTCTCCTTCCTGAGCGGTATGATGGCTGCGTGGTCCCATGGTGTTTATACTTGCGTACTATTGTTTGTACAGATGAACATGGTACCTTTAGGCGTTTGGAAATTGCTCCCAAGGATGAACCAGACTTGTGGAGGTCTACAATTTATTTTCAGAGGTCTTGGCTGATTTCTTTTGATTTTCCCATGATGTCAAGCAAAGAGGCACTGAGTTTGAAGGTCGGTCTTGAAATACATTCATAGGTACACCTTCAATTGACTCAAATTATGTCAATTAGCCCATCAGACGCTTTAAAAGCCATGACATAATTTTCTGGAATTTTCCAAGCTGTTTAAAGGCACAGTCAACTTAGTGTATGTTTACTTCTGACCCACTGGAATTGTGATACAGTGAATTTTAAGTGAAATAATCTCTCTGTAAACAATTGTTGGAAAAATGACTTGTGTCATGCACAAAGTAGATGTCCTAACCGACTAAAGAAATTGTGGAGTGGTTGAAAAACAAGTTTTAATGACTCCAACCTAAGTGTATGTATACTTCCGACTTCAACTGTATATATGTATATATATATAAAACATACACACACACATATATATATGTATAGATATGTATATGTATATAAAACATACACAGTACCAATCAAAAGTTCTGTACTGTATAGGGGCGGTCACGTGTATAGGGGCGGTCACGTGTCCAGGGTTCAAGCCTCAGTGTGAGGAAGTGGTACTCGCCAAATCAGGAGGAAGTGGTACTCGCCAAATCAGGAGGAAGTGGTATTCGCCAAATCAGGAGGAAGTGGTACTCGCCAAATCGGGAGGAAGTGGTACTCGCCAAATCAGGAGGAAGTGGTACTCGCCAAATCAGGAGGAAGTGGTACTCGCCAAATCAGGAGGAAGTGGTACTCGCCAAATCAGGAGGAAGTGGTACTCGCCAAATCAGGAGGAAGTGGTACTCGCTAAGCAAGCAGCACACACACTAACCTTCTGTTAATCCATGGCCAGGTGCTTAGCCCATCAGAGAGGTGCGGGGGGCTGCCTTAATCGACATTCAGGTCATCAGGACCTGGGGAGCAGTTCTTGTTGGGGGTTAACTGCCTTGCTCAAGGGCAGAATGGCAGATTGTTCCACCTTGTCGGCTCGGTGATTCGAACAAGAGACCTTTGACATTATAAGACACCAATTATTGGGAGAACAATACTGTGTGGTTCTTTTTTTTTCTCTGAAAGAACATTGGATGCAGAACGTGAATTTATACAGACAAGACAAACACCTAGGCTGTCACAATAGGCAGCCATTCCACGTTTCATATTGCACATTTACAATAATGGGTATAAAAGAAAAGAGATTGCTCACTATGCAGCCATTTAGAGAGGACGGTGCTTGCCACTGGCCTTTCAAAGCTCTAGAGAGCTGCCCTTTCACTTTAACTCAGATCAAGTGCAACATCCACTTGATCTGAGTTATAGCCTAGCTCCCCAGCCCTATAAAAGCAATTAGAGCCTGTCTTTAAAGAGCAGCCCAGTGGAGATGGAGAAACAATACCGAGCTCAGAGGCTATATAGGATGTTGTAGAGTAAAAGTCTCTCCACTGTTGTTTTGATCACGCTGTGCCTTATAAACCCATAAACTCACCCTATGTTTTACACCTTCAACTGAGCAGTGGAGGGAGGCTATTATTTCTAAGGACTGAGTCCTGTTGAGCAGCACATTAGCTCCTTTTTTGAACATTTATTTATCTGGGTAACCTCATTGAGATCAAATCTATTTTCTCAAGCAACACCTGGCGCAAACCAAGACCGCAGCAGGGGGAACAATGTTTCACTGGAGTGTAACCACCTCTCCCTTCTTCCTGTGTGTGATCGATTGATGACACCCTTGAGTGTGTAATTTTGTTTGTTTTCAACAGGTTTTGGCTGTATTGAAACTCTGACAGCATCATGGAATTCACAGCAGGTTGATGGCCTAAGAGCATCTAGAACCAAACTTGTTTAAAACTTCTACTTCCTCCCAATCCCGGGTCCGGGAGCACCCCCATCAGTAAAAAAGCTGACTAGCATAGCCTAGCATAGCGTCACAAGTAAATAGTAGCATCTAAATATCATTAAATCACAAGTCCAAGACACCAGATGAAAGATACACATCTTGTGAATTCTGCCATAATTTCTGATTTTTAAAATGTTTTACAGGGAAGACACAATATGTAAATCTATTAGCTAACCACGTTAGCAAAAGACACCACTTTTTTTACTCCACCATTTTCTTACTGCATCAGTAGCTATCACAAATTCGACCAAATAAAGATATAAAGTGCCACTAACCAAGAAACAACTTCATCAGATGACAGTCTGATAACATATTTATTGTATAGCATATGTTTTGTTAGAAAAATTAGCATATTTCAGGTATAAATCATAGTTTACCATTGCAGCCACCATCACAACTCTCACCAAAGCAACTAGAATAACTACAGAGACCATCGTGTATTAGCTAATTACTCATCATAAAACATTTCTTAAAAATACACAGCGTACAGCAAATGAAAGACACAGATCTTGTGAATCCAGCCAATATTTCAGATTTTCTAAGTGTTTTACAGCGAAAACACAATATAGCGTTATATTAGCTTACCACAATAGCAAACATCACAACAGCATTGATTCAAGCCAAAAATAGCGATAACGTATAAACCACCAAAATATATTAATTTTTTCACTAACCTTCTCAGAATTCTTCAGATGACAGTCCTATAACATCATATTACGCAATGCATATAGAGTTTGTTCGAAAATGTGCATATTTAGCGGCACAAATCGTGGTTATACAGACAAGTAGCTAAGCTGCCCAGAAAATGTCGGGAGAAATCTTGGGAGAGGCACCTATTCTAATCAGTAACTAATCCTAAACTTGACTAAAAAATACAGGTTGGACAGCAAAGGAAAGACAAATTAGTTCTTAATGCAATCGCTGTGATACATTTGTAAAATTAACGTTACTTCAACATACAGCGTGCGTTAAAGCGAGGCTGCACTGAAATTAATGGCGGCTTATGCAATTTACATTTTTCAACAGAACAACGAATTATCAGCATAAATAGTGCTTACTTTTTGATGAACTCCCATCAGAATCTTGGGAAAGGTGTCCTTTGTCCCAAAAAATCGTTGCTCGGTTGTAGAACGTCCTCTTCAACGTTGCAATTAGCAGTAAACATTAGCATTTGAGACAGAGATACCCAACTCCCTAGAACGCCACAAAAATAAATACCCAAAAATTGCAATATACTGACATAAACTGATATAATTCGGTTTAAAATAACAACATTATGATGTCTTTAAAGCCTATATCGAATAAAAACACAGCCGGAAATTTCTAAGAGCTATAACCGAAGGTTCTAGTACGATATGCCAAGGTCCTCCGTGCGTCAGAGCGAAGAGGGAAAAGACCAGACACTTCCTTGCCAAGCTATTTATAACCTTTCAGATCTACGCAGAGACTCCATTTCAAGTCTCCCTATTCGCTAACATCCAGGGGAAGGCGTATGCAGTGCATCTCAACCAATAGAAGACAGGCAGATTTATAAACAGATCTGAGAACAGCCAGCAAAATTTTGCATTATCACATCCACATAGGAAAATTGCTCAAGTCAAGTTCTGTTTCACTCACAGATATAATTCAAACGGTTTAAGAAACTAGAGAGTGTTGTCTATCCAATAGTAATAATACTATGCATATTGTACGAGCAAGAATTGAGTACGAGGCAGTTTAATTTGGGAATGTAATTATTACAAAGTGCCAACAGCACCCCCTATTGAGAAAAGGTTTTAAAGAGAGATTTTAATTGCTGAACAGTGGAAAGGTTCCATATGATGAAAGTGTATGTTTGGGGTTTCAAGTTTGACAGTACCTTGATCTGTGTGGCAATGTTCACAATAGGGAGAGAGAGAGGGGGAGGGAGAGGGGGAGAAGGAGAGATTGAGAGAGAGAAATAGTGAGGGAGCGAGAGCAGAGAACGTAGAACATTGTTATTGTCTTTGTCCCTCATTGGTTCCTCCTGATGAGATGTGCGTTAGTTGAATCAGCACTTCCTTTAAACGGAAAAATAACAATTAAATAATTATGCAATGAAAACTCCAACCATTTAACAGCCCTGTCTCTGCATAAAGACAGTACATTCAGTATGGTAAGCTGTGCTTAATTAATCAGCAATGAACAAACAGAAGATGGAAACAAATAACAAAGCAGTAAACAGAACATCATGACATACAGGTGTTCTGCATTTGAAGATCCTTTTGCTCCTACCAAACAAGGACTATCGAAATAACATTTCTGGACCGCTATATTGATGCTGAAATCATTAGCCTGACCTGTAATACTGACATAACCACAGTACCACCAATTTACCTCGCAGCTTGTCTGTTGGGGTTTCCAGATTCAGCTTTTGTGTAAGGTTTATTGGCATGTCTAAGGCACGGTGGTGGAATCCTCTATTTGAGCCTCTGTCTGTCCGTCGCTGTATGTATTGTAATTTAGCTTCAATCCGGGAAGCCCTTCGATTTGAGAGGAGCTGAAGTGGCAGGAAGTCAGCTCAAATCTTACTATGTCACATGATTGCGTAAACACAGGGTCATACTTATCTCCCTCTATCTCTCTGTGTTGTGTACACTAGCTACCCAGCAAACATGACCCAATGTGGGTATTCGGTGGGCAAGGTGGGCACGGCTAGACCACACTAAGCCCACACCAGGCCAACACAGGCTAGACCACACCAGCCCAACATGGGCCAGGCCATACCGGCCAAACACAGGCTAGCCTACACCTGTTTCAACACAGGCCAGCCCACACCAGTCCCACACCAGGCCAACACAGGCCAGCCCACACCAATCCCACATCAGCCCACACCAAGCCCAGCTACTTCATAATATAGAGGCGAGAGCTCATTCTAATATTTGGGGGAGTGGTTTTGCAAATACCCCAATTAATATTGTTAATTAAAAAAAATAATACTAGATGAAAATTATTGACACCATTCAAGCCAATGACAGGTTCGGAACATTAAAGCCAATTACCTCGGAACCAGGGGTTGGAACGGAAATAATTTTTGAATCTTTCTGTTCCAAGGGGAACCCCTATTTTCTTTGTTCTGTTCCAGTCTTCCGACCAGAAAATAATGTTCTGAACCGGGTTAAACCCCCAAAAAGTTAGAATTCATATAGTTCCCTTTTCTGTATTTTTTTTAGCCCATGAAAGCAACATTGTTTTTACATTTAGCTCATTAATTTACTCATAGTGCAGCTTGCTGTGGAACGGGTAAAATAGTTGTTTACATGTTTGATTGGTCAGCTAAGTGAAGGCTTGAGATGTGCCTGAAATTTCACGGATGTGGAGAGAAAGACAAGGGTGAATGGAAGGGGCTTTAAGCGCTGAACGTCATGATTTGAATTGGAATGTGTTTAAGCTATTATTAGCATTAAAACTTAACAGAATTATATACTACACATGAAAAATATTTTTGGAACTAAAAATAACATTACTAACATGTTCCCAAGATTTGAAAATAACGGTTCTGTTCCGGAACACTAGAGATCCCTTCGTTCCCTGTTCTGTTTCCGTTCCTCCAGAAATATCATTATTTTTCGATTTTCTGTTTTGTTCTCTGAATTTACTGACACTGAGAGTGTCATTCCAGTTTAAGTGTTCTGTTGTGTGGTCAACAAAAACACGATATTGTACACTGCCAATGGTGAAATCCGTAAAAAGACATAAAAGTGCATGTGACATATGAGAAACATTAACGTTTCTCTGGTAAACATATACACTATATAAAAAAGTATGTGGACACCCCTTCAAATGAGTGGATTTGGCTATTTCCGCCACACCCGTTGCGTACCGGAGTATAAAATCAAGCACACAGCTATGCAATCTCTATAGACAAACATTGGCAGGGGAATGGCTTTACTGAAGAGCTCAGTAACTTTCAACATGGTACCATCAAAAGGATGCCACTAACGGCAGCCTTCCCTCTCTTCACTAGAAGGGTTTAGCATTGTCATTGTGTTCACGTGCCCGAGTTACTTATGCACTCTATCTGAGCTTCAAACAGCTTACCTACAGGACACATTTGTCTGGATGGAGCACTAAGTCTAAACAGGATTGTTTTGTGTAGATTAACAATCTCCTTTGACTTCCTGCTCTGCAGCTCATCAAAACCAGAGAAAAAGAAAGAGATTGATTTGCCTCCCAGAAAACGTTCCTCTGTAAATACTAAGGATGTCTCACTGTAAAAGCCTTTATCCCTGGTAGCCTATAGTTGATAATATGAAATGCTGGGTAACACAGCATTCTCCACATGGGAACAACAAATAGCTAATGATCCCATGTATTACATGGTGGGAGTGTTACTCTTCACTGTTATAGATCAGTGGGACTAAACAGCCCACTAAACAGTAAACACATGGGGAACAGTAAGACATTACGAGGCAAGTACATACAGTTGAATTATCTTTGATATAATATCTAATTCCAACAATGCAGGCAGGAGGTAACATCTTAGTTTAATTATCTTTGATATAATATCTAATTCCAACAATGCAGGCGGGAGGTAACATCTTAGTTTTTTAAAATCTTTGATATGATATCTAATTCCAACAATGCAGGCAGGAGGTAACATCTTAGTTTTTTTAAATCTTTGATATGATATCTAATTCCAACAATGCATGCAGGAGGTAACATCTTAGTTTTATTATCTTTGATATAATATCTAATTCCAACAATGCAGGCAGGAGGTAACATCTTAGTTTTATTATCTTTGATATGATATCTAATTCCAACAATGCAGGCAGGAGGTAACATCTCCACGTGGAATGAAAGAGTCATCCAATATGTTTAGAAGGGCTGAGCTCAGAGAGCTTTGTCGTGGCCACAGACAGATCAATAGTCATAGTTAAATGCTTGGTTATAAACAGATCAATATGAATGGTTCACTGCATTCTTGTGCAACGCTCAGTAGTACATGGTGAGTAGCTTGGCCGTGGCCAAAGTCAATAATACAGTTAGATGCTGATTAATACCAAACCTTTTAAGAAAATATAGACATTTCAAATGTTATTTTATTGGCTATGTACAGTGTTGTAACAATGTGAAAGTCTGAAGTATGAAAGGGAAAATAAATTAACACATAAATCTAGGTTGTATTTACAATGTTGTTTGTGCTCCACTGGTTGCCCTTTTCTCATGGCAACAGGCCGCACATCTTGCTGCTGTGATTGCACACTGCGGTATTTTGCCTAACAGATATGAGAGTTTATCAATGTATGATTTGTTTTAAAATTCTTTGTAGGTCTGTGTGATCTGTGGGAAATATGTGTCTCTAATATGGGCATACAGTTGGCAGGAGGTTAGGAAGTGTAGCTCAGTTTCCACCTCATTTTGTGGGCATGGACACCTAGGCTGACTTGGCTCCCGAGAGAAGACAGGCTATGGCTGCCTCTCTCAATAGCAGGGCTATGTTCACTGAGTCTGTACATAGTCAAATCTTTCCTTAATTTTAGATCACTCACATTGGTCAGGTATTCTGCAACGGTGTACTCTCTGTTTAGGGCCAAATAGCATTCTAGTTTACTCAGTTCTTTTGTTGAAGCTTTCCAATGTGTCAAATAATTATCTTTTTGTTTTCTCGTGATTTGGTTGGGTCTAATTGTGTTGCTGTCCTGTGGCTCTGTTTGTGTTTGTGATCAAAGCCCCATGACCAGCTTGCTAAGGAGACTCTTCTCTAGGTTCATCTCTCTGTAGGTGATGGATTTGTTATGGAAGGTCTCTCTCTAGTCTTAAGCTCTCTCTCTAGTCTTCTTCTCTTTCTCTCTCTCTCTCTCTCTCTCTCTCTCTCTCTCTCTCTCTCTCTCTCTCTCTCTCTCTCTCTCTCTAGTCTTCTTCTCTCTCTCTCTCTCTCTAGTCTTCATCTCTCTAGTATTCATCTCTCTCTCTCTCTAGTCTTCATCTCTCTTTCTCTAGTCTTCATCTCTCTCTTTCGCTAGTCTTCATCTCTCTCACTCTCTAGTCTTCATCTCTCTCTCTCTCTCTAGTCTTCATCTTTCTCTCTCCAGTCTTCATCTTTCTCTCTCTAGTCTTCATCTCTTTTGCTCTCTCTAGTCTTCATCTCTCCCGCTCTCTCTCTAGTCTTCATCTCTCTCTCTCTCTCTCCACAGCTTGGCCCAGTAAGTGGCTCTTCATTTCTCTGCAGGCAGTGCTATGCCATATTTCAGAGTGTCTGAGACAGTGTGTTGGGTTTACTCCTTATTGTGATGGATGGCTGTGTTGGTTAACATTAACATCAGCAACAGGACTGTTTGTGTTCCCGCAGCAGGCCACTGAGTGTGTATGTCAGTGTGTAGTGTGCACTTCACTGAGAGAGTCAGAGGCTGAGCCGAGGATGGAGTTGATAGTTGTCGTGTTTAGATTTGATCACATATCTCTGATGCAGGGGAGCCCTGAAACCATTACGTATATCAATAGTCAACAGTGTAATGGAAATGTGCTGGAATTGTAACCCTATTATTTTCTTTAATGTCTGAAATGCTGTCTCTCGTCTGACAGAAGAACGCACCCTGACAGCATGACCGTTTCCCCTCCCTCTCTGCTTGACCTCCCAGGTTGAACACAGAGACTGTTATTTGACCAGACAGCTATAGCCACCGTGATTTTAAAAACCATTCAACCAAATCTGCGATAATGGACAGGTAAGCTCTTAGAGGGGAGCACAGTTCACTTCCCTGATGAGTGTGAAGGACAAAGAGAGGAACAGAGAAAAAGAGGAAGAGATGAGATACTCAGAGAGTGCTGGGTATCCCTTAGTGACAGGGATTCAACAGTGTAAGCCAATGTTCTGAGGATGTTAAAGCATATCACAGCTGTAAGTGTCTGTACCTGTCTACTCCATGGACAAGCCACCAATCCGTCCCCATTGACCGCTGTTATATCCTTCCCCTTCTAACAATCATCATATCCCCCTCTGTATCCCGCCCTCTGAAAGCTGTTCTATTCAATCAATCAATCAAACATATTTATAAAGCCCTTTTTACATCAGCCGATGCCACAAAGTGCTGTACAGAAACCCATCCTAAAACCCCAAACAGCAAGGTATGCAGATGTTGAAGCACGAGAGAATTAGAGCGAGCATACTTAAATTCACACAGGACACTGGAGGAGACAGAAGAAATACTCCAGATATAACAGACTTACCCTAGCCCCCTGACACATAAACGATTGCAGCAGAAATACTGGAGGCTGAGACAGGAGGGGTCGGGAGACACTGTGGCCCTGTCCGACGTGTCCCCGGACAGGGCCAAACAGGCAGGATATAACCCCACCCACTTTGCCAAAGCACAGCCCCCATACCACTAGAGGGAATCAACCACCAACTTACAATCCTGAGACAAGGCTGAGTATAGCCAATGGAGATCTCCCCCACAGCACGAACCCGAGGGGGGCACCAACCCGGACAGGAAGATCACGTCAGTGACTCAACCCACTCAAGTGGCGCACCCCTCCTAGGGACAGCATGGAAGAGCACCAGTAAGCCAGTGACTCCGTCCCCGTAATAGAGTTAGAGGCAGAGAATCCCAGTGGAGAGAGGGGAACCGGCCAGGCAGAGACAACAAGAGCGGTTCGTTGCTCCAGTGCCTTTCCGTTCACCTTCACACCCCTGGGCCAGACTACACTCAATCATAGGACCTACTGAAGAGATGAGTCTTCAATAAAGACTTAAAGGTCGAGACCGAGTCTGCAAGTCTCACATGGATAGGCAGACCAATCCATAAAAATTGAGCTCTATAGGAGAAAGCCCTGCCTCTAGCTGTTTGCTTAGAAATTCTAGTGACAGTAAGGAGGCCTGCGTCTTGTGATCGTAGCATACGTGTAGGTATGTACGGCAGGACCAAATCGGAAAGATAGGTAGGAGCAAGCCCATGTATTGTTTTGTAGGTGAGCAGTAAAACCTTGAAATCAGCCCTAGCCTTAACAGGAAGCCAGTGTAGAGAGGCTAGCACTGGAGTAATATGATCACATGTTTTGGTTATAGTCAAGATTCTGGCAGCCGAGTTTAGCACTAACTGAAGTTTATTTAGTGTATTATCCGGGTAGCCGGAAAGTAGAGCATTGCAGTAGTCTAGTCTAGAAGTGACAAAAGCGTGGATTCATTTTTCTACATCATTTTTGGACAGAAGGTTTCTGATTTTTGCAATGTTACGAAGATGGAAAAACGCTGTCCTTGAAATATTCTTGATATGTTCGCAAAAGAGAGATCAGAGTCCAGAGTAACGCCAAGGTCTTTCACAGTTTTATTTGAGATGACTGTACATCCATCAAGATTAATTGTCAGATCCAACAGAAGATCTCTTTTTTTCTTGGAACCTTGAACTAGCATCTCTGTTTTGTCCGAGTTTAAAAGTAAAACATTTGCCGCCATCCACTTCCTTATGTCTGAAACACAGGCTTCCAGGGAGGGACATTTTTCAGGCTTCACCATGTTTCATCCAAATGTAAAGCTGTGTATCGTCCGCATAGCAGTAAAAGTTAACATTATGTTTCCGAATGACATCACCAAGAGGTAATATATATTGTGAAAACAATAGTGGTCCTAAAACGGAACCTTGAGGAACACCAAAATTTACAGTTGATTTGTCAGAAGACAAACCATCCGCAGAGACAATCTTTCTGACAGATAAGATCTAAACCAGGCCAAAACTTGTCCGTGTAGACCAATTTGGGTTTCCAATCTCACCAAAAGATTGTGGTGATCGATGATATCAAAAGCAAGACTAAGGTCTAGGAGCATGAGGACAGATGCAGAGCCTTGGTCTAACGCCATTAAAAGGTAATTTACCACTTTCACGAGTGCAGTCTGAGTGCTCAGATGGGGTCTAAAACCAGACTGAAGCGTTTAGTATACATTGTTTGTCTTCAGGAAGGCAGTGAGTTGCTGCTCAACAGCTTTTTCTAAAATGTTTGAGAGGAATGGGAGATTCGATATAGGTCGATAGTTTTTTATATTTTCTGGGTCAAGTTTTGGCTTTTTCAAGAGAGGCTTTATTACTGCCCCTTTTAGTGAGTTTGGTACACATCCGGTGGATAGGGAGCCATTTATTATGTTCAACATAGGAGGGCCAAGCACAGGAAGCAGCTCTTTCAGTAGTTTAGTTGGAATAGGGTCCAGTATGCAGCTTGAAGGTTTAGAGACCAAGACTATTTTCATCAATGTGTCAAGAGATATAGTATTAAAAAACTTGGGTGTTTCCCTTGATCCTAGGTCCTGGCAGTGTTGTGCAGACTCAGGATAACTGAGCTTTGGAGAAATACGCAGATTTAAAGAGGAGTCCGTAATTTGCTTTCTAATGATCATGATCTTTTCGTCAAAGAAGTTCATGAATTTACCACTGCTGAAGTGAAAGCCATCCTCTCTGGGAATGCTGCTTTTAAGTTAGCTTTGCGACAGTATTAAAAACACATTTTTGATTGTTCTTATTCCCCTCAATTAAGTTGGAAAAATAGGATGATCGAGCAGCAGTGAGGGCTCTTCGATGCTGCATGGCACTGTCTTTCCAAGCCAGTCGGAAGCCAGTCGGAAGACATCCAGTTTAGTGTAGCGTCATTTCAATTCCAATTTTCTGGAAGTATGCTTCAGGGCTCTGGTATTTTCTGTATACCAGGGAGCTAATTTCTTATGACAAATGTTTTTTTGTTTTTAGGGGTGCGACTGCATCTAGGTTATTACGCAAGGTGAAATTTAGTTCCTCAGTTAGGTGGTTAACCGATTTTTGTGCTCTGACGTCCTTGGGTAGGTGTAGGGAGTCTGGAAGAGCGTCTAGGAATCTTTGGGTTGTCAGAGAATTTATAGCACAGCTTTTGATCATCCTTGGTTGGGGTCTGAGCAGATTATTGTTGCGATTGCAAACGTAATAAAATAGTGGTCCGATAGTCCAGGATTATGAGGAAAAACATTAAGATCCACAATATTTATTCCATGGGACAAAACTAGGTCCAGAGTATGACTGTGGCAGTGAGTAGGCATTTATTCCATGAGACATGTTGGACAAAACCCACTGTCGATGATGGCTCTTTCCCTCTCTCTTAGCCCATCTCTCTCTCTCTCCTCAGATCTGACTATGACTTGGAGTATGACAGCTACCCAGATGACCTCTACGGCAGGTAGGCTTCTATACTGTACCTGGTCTCACCTACAGATCTATATTTTGCTGGAGATTTGTGTTTTTCACTCTTATGGCCAAGTACTGAACAAGCTCTATTACGATCAAGTGTTCTGGTTTAGAACTCGTACTTAGCTGTTGCATGTAAAGATGCTCTCTTGTGTTGCAAAACCCTTTCTGAAAGTGAATGCAATTATCTAGTCTTCCTTCTCTTCCTCTTTTGATTGCATGTGTCTCATGGACAGGCTTATCTCTGACTCCTGATTTGTCTAAGAGGGCTATGTCTGCTTGTGATAGTCAGGCCCCTTGGATGAGATATGACAGATCATACTGTACCATCCTCGTGTTAACCCGTCTTAAATCCCCTTGCCTGGTACAGACCAAACGACTACACAACACAAAATGCACTTTATTTGCTTGAGTAACTGTGTGTCTATATTCTTCTGCAAGTGATAATTGTGTGACTGTATTTTGAAGGGCCTGAGGGAGGGAAATGCTGTAGTGTTCTGAGGGGAGGGGTGTCTCAAAGTGAACCCCTGCTTAGCGCCGAGGCTCTACTTGTATAGCGTAATTAGCCAGGCTTTGAACGGCTGTGAGAAGCGGGCCCTCTGTGGCTGGTGCTGATGAAGGGAGCTGCTGAGAGGAGAGAAGAGAACTTGCATAAATAGCAGGGGGAGGGGTGCGTTCGAGCAGGGACATACTGAGAAAGCATCTCTATCTCCATCAATGTCGAAGAGCAGCTGATGCTTTGTATAGAGGCACAGCATTGATAGGGGTTTATGAAATATGATATCATGTCCAGATATATCTGTGAAGATGTATTGACTGTAAGCAATTTTAAACTGCCTAGTACCAAGGGTACACAATTTAAACCTGTCAGAGTTGGGGGACCTTGTGGCAATTGTTTTCTGATTACCCCATTGCACCGTTTAAATGGACCTTGATGTGTCCTTATTCACAGCTACAGTAGCAAGACTTATTAACAGGGTTGTCTCTGTGGATTACTTTAGGTGACATAGCTCCTATTTCTGTACACTGAAAATGTCAATTTCCCAGACAGAGAATAACCTGGCTAATATACTGTTGTTCTTAGAAGGAGTGAAATAAGGGACCATGTATCTACGGGTATTTCTGTCAATGAGGCATCATCTGGGGTGTGTGTGTGCGTGTGGGTGATTCTCGCGAAATCTTGGTTTCAAAGATTTCAAACATGAAACCTTTAAAAAGACTTGCATCAAAAAAAATAATTTTGAGGCATTAATAACAAGGTCTGAAGTGTTTGTGAGCATTAATTTAAAAACATTTACGGACAATTTAACACCTTTTGAACATATTTTCCGAAAAAAGTCTTTAAAAATGTCATTATCGGAACGGTCTGAAAACATCAAGACCATTAGGAAAGCTAATACATTTTCACATTTTTAAAACATTTATTATTAACAGTCATGCACAGATACTTGAAACTCTGAAATAATATAGATTTTTAAAATAAATGTTTTATTTGATTTTGACAGATTTCTCTCATTACCGCAACACCTTCCGCAATCTACAACATAATATTTTTGATATTTCATTGAAACCTGACATATTTTCAAAATTATGCGGCAAGCCTGAAAGAATATAACGTATAGATTCTGTACATTTAAAAGCAAACTATTATTTTTCCATTCATTAAATTAACATTAAATGAACACCTGTTACGGTAGTGATACATAGGTTTCGGAAATGAGGTTGATGATTTCGGTAATGATAATAAGTATACTAAGACTGAGGTACGGTTAAACATTATACAATTTGATGTAGAAAATAAATTAGATAATATTGGCACAATCATTGATTCAAGTTTTGATTTTCCCATGATGTCAAGCAACGAGGCACTGAGTTTGAAGGTATAAATAAATCATTCTCTCTATTATTATTCTGACATTTCACATTCTTAAAATAAAGTGGTGACCCTATCTGACCTAAAAAATGGGAATGTTTACAAGGATTAAATGTCAGGAATTGTGAAAAACTGAGCTTAAATGTATTTGGCTAAGGTCTATGTAAACTTCCGACTTCAATTGTATATATATATATATATATATAAGTGAGAATGTGTGTGTGTGTGTAAACAGTCCTTAAAAAATGTTGCAGAGGATGAGAACATCAGTCATGGACACTTCATTTTTCCACAATTTTTTTCATTATTATTATACATGAATATTCAGTTAATATTTTTTCTGTCATTTGAAACATCTAGTAGAACATCCACTTTTTTTTCCTGAATATTTTCATTTTACTCTGTATAAATTACAACATAACATACATTCAGACAGAGCTGGACGCGTTGCGGTAATGAGAATTTCAGCAGAAAATGCAATAAAATACAAAAATAATTAATTCTTAAGTTGAAATTACTATTTGTGCAAGGTAGAGAACACTTACCTTTATTATGATATTTTGTTATTGTCACGACTTCCGCCAAAGTCGGTTCCTCTCCTTGTTCGGGCAGCGTTCGGCGGTCGACGTCACCGGCTTTCTAGCCACCATTTGTTCTGTCTTTGTCTTATCACACCTGGCTTCACTCAACCAATTACTTGTTTATTATTTAACTCTCTGTTCCCCATGTTGTGTTTGTGAGTGATTGTTTATTGTAATTCAGTCCGTCTTTGTGGGCTCGGTATGTTACTTTGTAAATTTGTATTTTTTGAGTAAAGTACGTTGATTACTCATATCTACTGTCCTGCGCCTGACTCTCTACACCAGCTACACACAGAACCCTTACAGAATCACTCACCCGAAGAATGGAGTCAGCAGGAGCAGACGCCCTCCCTGTTGCAGTGGAGGAGCGTGTTCAGCAGCACGCGACCATATTGCAACGTCTGGGCACCGCCATGGATCGAGTGCTGCAGATGATGGATTGTTGGGAGAGAGGAGGAGGCTTACCAGCACCTCCACCAGCCCCACTACACCCCTCCTTCACCCGGTCCCAGCGGGATTCGACTCGCGCTCCCGAGGGAGTATGATGGGAAGGCTGCCGGATGCCAGGGGTTTCTACTCCAGCTGGAGCTCTACCTGGCGACCGTCAACCCGGCTCCTTCGGGGCGTGAGAGCGTGTCCGCTCTCGTCTCCTGCCTCTCAGGCAAAGCCCTGGATTGGGCCAACGCCGTATGGAGTGAGGGAGACGCGGCATTGGACCATTACGCAGTGTTCGACCACCCGCCTGAGGGTTGAGCGGCGGGTGAACGTCTGTTCCACCTGAGGCAGAGGACGAGGAGCGCGCAGGATTTTGCCTTGGACTTCCAGACCCTGGCCGCCAGCGTGGGATGGAACGACAGGGCCCTGATCGATCACTACCGGTGCAGCCTGCGCGAGAACGTCCGTCGGGAGTTGGCCTGCCTGAGACATCTCCCCCACATTGGACCAGTTGGTGGACCTGTCCATCCGGCTGGACAATCTGCTGACTGCCTGCGGACATCCGGGTCAGGGCCTGTAAGTTCCATCCCCCAGCACTTAGGGCGACCGGAGGAGGGGCCATTCCCTGCACCATCTGTGGCTGCAGAGGGCACACTGCTGGTCGGTGCTGGGGGGTTCCTCAGGGAGTTGAGGCAGCAGGCAGGGCACTATCGTGTCACCCCAGGTGAGTCGGCACCAGGCTCACCCAGAACCCCCTGTTGCTCACATGTATGTGTTTATTTAATTTCTTGAGTTTTCCCAGCATAAGGCGCTAGTAGATTCAGGCGCAGCTGGGAATTTGATTGACCGTTCATTTGCCCATAGTTTAGGGATCCCCCTTGTTCTAGTGGATATGCCCTTCCCTGTGCATGCCCTAGATAGTCGACTATTAGGGTCAGGGCTGATTAGGGAGGCCACCGCTCCACTAGACATGGTTACGCAGGAGGGTCATAAGGAGAGAATCAGTCTCTTCCTTATTGATTCTCCTGCGTTTCCCGTGGTGCTGGACTTAACCTGGTTGGCCTGTCATGACCCCACTATTTCGTGGCAACAGAGGGCTCTCAAGGGGTGGTCACGAGAGTGCTCAGGGAGGTGTGTGGGGGTTTCCATTGGTGCAACTACGGTGGAAAGTCCAGACCAGGTCTCCACCGTGCGCATCCCCTCAGAATATGCCGATTTGACTCTCGCCTTCTGTAAGAAGAGGGCGACTAAATTACCACCTCATCGATGGGGGGATTGTGCGATAAATCTCCTGGTAGACGCAGCACTTCCCAGGAGTCACGTGTATCCTCTGTCACAGGAGGAGATGGTGGCTATGGAAACATATGTCTCCGAATCCCTGGGCCAGGGATACATTCGGCCCTCCACTTCACCTGCCTCCTCGAGTTTATTTTTTGTGAAGAAGAAGGATGGGGGTCTGCGCCCGTGTATTGACTATCGAGGTATCAATCAGATCACTGTGAGGTACAGCTACCCGCTGCCTCTCATCGCCAGTGCGATCGGAGTCAATGCGCACGCTTCTTCACAAAATTGGATCTCAGGAGCGCTTACAACCTGGTGCGCATCCGGGAGGGGGACGAGTGGAAGACGGCATTTAGTACCACCTCAGGGCACTATGAGTACCTCGTTATGCCGTACGGGTTGATGAATGCTCCATCAGTCTTCCAGGCCTTTGTTGATTAGATTTTCCGGGACCTACATGGGCAGGGTGTAGTGGTGTATATCGACGACATTCTGATATACTCCGCTACACGCGCAGAGCATGTGTCCCTGGTGCGCAGGGTGCTCGGTCGACTGTTGGAGCACGACCTGTATGTCAAGGCTGAGAAATGTCTGTTCTTCCAACAGTCCATTTCCTTCCTAGGGTACCGCATTTCCACGTCAGGGGTGGAGATGGAGAGTGACCTCATTTCAGCCGTGCGTAATTGGCCAACTCCCACCACGGTAAAGGAAGTGCAGCGGTTTCTAGGGTTTGCCAACTACTACCGGAGGTTTATCCTTGGTTTTGGTCAGGTAGCAGCTCCCATTACCTCACTGCTGAAGGGGGTACCGGTGCGGCTGCAGTGGTCGGCTGAGGTGGACAGGGCTTTTGGTCACCTGAAGGCTCTGTTTACCTTGGCTCCCGTGCTGGCTCATCCGGATCCCTCTTTGGCGTTCATAGTGGAGGTGGACGAGTCCGAGGCTGGGATAAGAGCCGTGCTCTCTCAGCGCTCGGGCACGCCACCAAAGCTCCGCCCCTGTGCTTTCTTTTCGAAGAAGCTCAGCCCGGTGGAGCGAAACTATGATGTGGGGGACCGGGAGCTGTTGGCTGTTGTCAAGGCTCTGAAGGCATGGAGACATTGGCTTGAGGGGGCTAAACACTCTTTCTCATCTGGACTGACCACCGCAATCTGGAGTCCATCCGGGCGGCGAGGAGACTGAACAGGCAAGGTGGGCTATGTTCTTTACCCGTTTTGTTTTCACTTTATCCTACAGACCAGGTTCCCAAAACGCTAAGGCAGACGCATTGTCCCGGATGTATGAGACAGAGGAGCGGTCCATGGATCACACTCCCATACTTCCGGCCTCTTGCCTGGTGGCACTGGTGGTGCCACCAGGCGTTCCGTCTGCTGTCCGCGACCGTTTGATCTATTGGGCCCATATGTCACCCTCCTCTGGTCATCCTGGCATCGGTCAGAAGGTGCGATGCCTTAGTGGGAAGTACTGGTGGCCCCCCTTGGCCAAAGACATGAGGGTTTATGTTTCCTCCTGCTTGATCTACGCCCAGTGCAAGGCTCCCAGGCACCTGCCCAGAGGGAAATTACAACCCCTACCCGTTCCACAACGGCCGTGGTCGCACCTGTTGGTGCGCCTTGCCCAATCTCCCTATGGCACTACAGACTGCGGAGGCCCTATTCACACACGTCTTCCGGCACTACAGGGTGCGTGAGGACATTTCTGATCGGGGGTCCCCAGTTTCTGATCGGGGTCCCCAGTTCACGTCCAGGGTCTGGAGAGCGTTCATAGAATGTCTGAGGGTCTCGGTCAGCCTCACCTCAGGTTTTCACCCCGAGAGTAATGGGCATGTGGAGAGAGTAAACCAGGATGTGGGTTGGTTTCTGCGGTCATATTGCCAGGACCGGCCGGGGGAGTGGGCAGCATTCATCCCCTGGGCAGAGATGGCCCAAAACTCACTCCGCCACTCCTCTACTAACCTCTCTCCTTTCCAGTGCGTACTGGGGTATCAGCCGGTTCTGTCACCTTGGCATCAGAGCCAGATCGAAGCTCCTGCGGTGGACGAATGGTTTAAGCACTCGGAGGAGACCTGGGACGCCGCCCACGTGCACCTACAATGGGCCATGAGGCGGCAAAAAGCGAGCGCCGACCGCCACCGCAGCGAGGACCGGGTCTGGCTCTCTGTTCCCCATGTTGTGTTTGTGAGTGATTGTTTATTGTAATTCGGTCTGTCTTTGTGGGCTCGGTATGTTACTTTGTACATTTGTCTTTTTTGAGTAAAGTACATTGATTACTCATATCTGCTGTCCTGCGCCTGACTCTCTACACCAGCTACACACAGGACCCTTACAGTTATATTACTAATTTACATGATTTATATTTAAAATCACTACTGCCGTGGTATTTTAATGGTTTCATGGGAATGACCAGCGTATATGTCAACGAAAAAAAAGGTTGACACATGCTTTGTGAACAAACAGGTGTAGTTATCGTTATATAAAGATGGCTGACGTTTTACGTGTTCCTAACCAGTTGTGTTTTTTTGTTATTTTCTTTTCGTTGTTTGTCACTTTTTTTCCTTTCTTATTTTGTACATAATGTTGCTGCTACTGTCCGCACTCAAGGAGCTGTATTCCACCATAAGCAAACAGGAAAACGCTCACCCAGAGGCGGCGCTCCTAGTGGCTGGGGACTTTAATGCAGGCAAACTTAAATCCGTCTTACCAAATTTCTATCAGCATGTTAAATGTGCAACCAGAGGGAAAAAACTCTGGACCAGAGAACACACAGAGAACCATACAAAGCTCTCCCTCACCCTCCATTTGGCAAATCTGACCATAATTCTATCCTCCTGATTCCTGAATACAAGCAAAAATTAAAGCAGGAAACACCAGTGACTAGATGAATACAAAAGTGGTCAGATGAAGCAGATGCTAAGCTACAGGACTGTTTTACTGGCACAGACTGGAAAATGTTCCGGGATTCCGCCAATGGCATTGAGGAGTACACCACGTCAGTCACTGGCTTCATCAATAAGTGCATCGATGACGTCGTCCCCACAGTGACCGTACATACATACCCCAACCAGAAGCCATGGATTACAGGCAACATCCACACTGAGCTAAAGGCTAGAGCTGCTGCTTTCAAGGAGTGGGACTCTAACCCGGAAGCTTATAAGAAATCCCACTATGCCCTCCGACGAAACATCAAACAGTCAAAGCGTCAATTCAGGACTTAGATTGAATCGTACTACACCGGCTCTGACGCTCATCGGATGTTTCAGGGCTTGCAAACCGTTACAGACTACAAAGAGAAGAACAGCCAAGAGCTGCCCAGTGACACGAGCCTACCAGACGAGCTAAACTACTTCTACGCTCGCTTCGAGGCAAATAACACTGAAACATGCATGAGAGCTGTAGTCAATGAACAACATTCTCACATAGGTGTTCCTTTTGTCCAGGTGGGAAAGGGCAGTGTCAAGTGTAATAGAGATTGTGTCTTCTGTTGATTTGTTTTGGAGTGAACAAGGTTAAGGGCAGAGAAGCTTGTTTGACACTAAGAAAGCTTTGTTGTAGAGCGTTTAACACAAAATACGGGGAGGGGCCAGCTGAGTATAAGACTAATATCTGCATATAAATCGATGAGAGTGCTTCCTACTGCCTGAGCTATGTTGTTGATGTAAATTGGAAAGAGTGTGGGGTCTAGGATCGAGGTACACCCTTGGTGACAGGCAGTGGCTGTGACAGCAGATGTTCTGAATTTACACACTGCACTCTTTGAGAGAGGTAGTTAGCAAACCAGGCCAAAGACCCCTCAGAGACACCAATACTCCTTAGCCGACCAACAAGAATGGAATGGTCTATCGTATCAAAAGCATTGGACAAGTCAATAAAATAGCAGTGAAATGGGCAATGGGGACATAATTTAGGACCTTTAAGGTTGCAGTGACACATCAATAACCTGAGCAGAAACTGGTTTGCATACCAGAGAGAATACTATAGACATCAAGAAAGCCAGTTAGTTCATTACTGACACGTTTTTCCAACACTTTTGATAAACAGGGCAAGATAGAAATTGGCCTATAATAACAGTTAGGATAAACTTGATCTCCCCATTTAAATAAAGGATGTACCGTGGCTGCCTTCAAGCAATGGACATCTCCCCATAGAGGAGAGAGTTTCAAAAGGTCAGAGAGAGGCTCAGCAAATAATAGGGGTTGCAACCTTAAAGAAGAAAGGATCTTAACCATCTGACCCAGATGTTCTTTTGGGGTCAGGTTTAAGGAGCTCCTTTAGCACCTCAGACTCACTACCTGCAGGGAGAAACTCTGTAGCGGGCAGGGGAAAAAGAGGGGAGGAGCATCAGGGCTAGTCGCATTAGAAGGGGTGAGAGATGAGGAAGTGTTGGACGGGCAACACTATTTGGCTGAGTCAAATAGGAATCTGGACTTTATCAAGTGGTGATTATAGAACTCAGCAATGTACTTCTTGCCAGTAACAACCACATAATCAACATTAAGAGACATGGGTAGCTGTGAGGAGGAGGGTTTATTCTCCAGGTCTTTCACCGTTTTCCAGAACTTCTTGGGGTTAGACCCATAGAGAGATAACTGCTCCTCGAATAACTAACTTTGGCCTTCTGGATAACCTAAATGCACTTGTTTCTTATTTGCCTGAATGACAGGATTTGTGTGCCAAGCTTTTCACCACATAGTGTTCTTGAGTTGGAGTAACTCTGCCGGATCACGGTCGAACCAGGGCCTGAACTTGTTTTTCATTCAAATTTTCTTTATGGGGGCGTACTTGTTAACAATATCACTGAAAAGATAAAAAAAAGAAGGTCCAAGCATCTTCAACAGAGGGGATCAAGCTGATTCTATACCAATTTACAGAAACTCGGTCATGAAGGAAGGCTTGCTCATTAAAGTTTTTCAGCAAGGGTCTATGACAAATCAGGACAGGTATAGCTGAGCAGCCATTACGAACGCAGCCCGTAAAACAGTGATCATTAAGGTCATTACAGAAAACACTAGACTGATTCCTATCAGGACTATGTGAGGATAACTTCAAGAGGAGTAGCATTTTCTGGGTGTTTGGAGTCATACCTTGTGGGATTAGTAATAATCTGAGAA
Source organism: Salvelinus fontinalis (assembly GCF_029448725.1). Lineage (NCBI taxonomy): Eukaryota > Metazoa > Chordata > Actinopteri > Salmoniformes > Salmonidae > Salvelinus > Salvelinus fontinalis. The sequence goes on from NC_074669.1 coordinate 9,365,205, forward strand.
ATATTTAGGGACTCCCATTGTTTTAAGACTTCGTCAGGTGGTTAAAGCATGTCCCAGTTTAGGTAATCTAGCAGGACAAATTCAGACTGAGTGGGGCCAGGAGAGAGCATAGGGCAGGTAGGGTACAGGCCGGTGCTGATGGTGGCTCAGCCAACAGATCATATGATACAGTACTTCCCCTAGGGTTGCGGGTAGCAGGGTAGCAGGGTTTCTGTATTGAAACTATCTATTGACCCGCACTGTATCCACATGACCTGGTTGTCAGCGGCTGGTGGTGATTTCACAGATGGATGAACACTGTCTCTCTGTACACAGTCTCTTTGCATAGCTGACTGGACGCCTGGCCGCCCGCCCACTGGTCCGGAGTAAAAACACAGCCCAGGGCGGCGGCAGTGGAGCACTGTGAGGAAAGGGGGAATGCCAGGGCAGTGGAGGGAAAAGGGCAGATCGAACAGAGGATGAGTGGAGAGGGGCATGACAGTATGAAAAACAAGGCACTCGCCAGCCATCTCAGGCATCGCTGATAGGTGTTCCATTCAGTCCCATCTCCCCTTTTACAGACACTCTTATGGCCATAGAAATGCAAGGCCTTGCAGTCCGAGTTAAAAAGTATCTTAACTTCATCCTGCACTGGCATTGGATTAGTGATTATATATATCTGTCCTCTTATGAAAACCCTAAATCTGTTTTGCAGTGCATCCAATAAGAACTTAGGTAATTCTCTCAAACAACATCTTACCCTTTCTCTGAGTCCCAGTCTTCATCTAATATCATTGTCTTTGTGTATCTTCTTAGTATAAAGTAGCTTCCTCCTGAACTTACTTTGAACTGTAGCCTACTGTACATACGGTATGAAATGAGCTGCCAGACTAAACCACTGATTCATTCTCATTGAGCCCAGCATGTCAACAGAGGCCCTGTGTGTGTAAATATGTATTGGCAGTTATCTGCTCTGATGTGGATTAAAAGCTTACAAAGGTACAGTACTCCCAAAGTAATTCTCTCTCTCCTTCATGGACTTTTCTTTGTTGGCAGAGACTACATGTAAGGTACAGTAGGTCATCATATTCAGAAGTTCTCAGTAAAGTCAACTATATACCCACAGTTCTTTTTTGCTTCTCTACATTTCTGTAAGACTCATAGACAATAACCATGTGTGTAACGGCTCTCGTTGGTGGTATGAAGAGTGGACCAAGGCGCAGCGTGGTAAGTGTTCATGATTCTTTTATTTCAAAAACATTCAAACAAAATAACAAACGTGAAAACGAAAGCGCACAGTTTGTAACGGTTGTCCTCCTCCTCTTCGGAAGAAGAGGAGGAGTAGGGATTGGACCAAAGCGCAGCGTTGTGATATGACATGATATTTATTAAACAAGACGAAAACTAAACACACTTGAGAATTTACAAAATAATAAACGAAGTCAACAGACCTGCACAAACGAACTTACATATACACGAAGAACGCATGAACAGGTACCAACGACACAAACGAACGAACAAACGAAACAGTCCCGTGTGGTGCACAAACACAGACACGGAAGACAACCACCCACAACAAACAATGTGAAACAACCTCCCTATATATGGTTCTCAATCAGAGGAAAATGTAAAACACCTGCCTCTGATTGAGAGCCATACAAGGTCAATTAACACTGACACTTAACATAGAACAAACAACACAGACTGCCCACCCAGCTCACGTCCTGACCCACTAAACACAACTATACAAAAGGAAAACAAGGTCAGGAACGTGACACAGTTCTGTCAGGCAGAAACACTAAACAGAAAACAAGATCCCACAACCTAATGGTGGGAAAAAGGGCTGCCCAAGTATGATTCCCAATCAGAGACAACGATAGACAGCTGCCTCTGATTTGGAACCACACTCGGCCAAAAACAAAGAAACAAAAAACAGAATGCACACACAAATCACACCCTGACCTAACCAAATAGAGAAATAAAAAGGCTCTCGAAGGTTAGGGCGTGACATCGTGCTACAACCACATAGACGGGGCAGCTGCATCTCTGTCAAACTGCACAGTCAGGTGATCTGAAACATCACCACACCCTCTATTCGCTGGGAAGCATACCACAGGAGGTTGGTGGCACCTTATTGGGGAGGAAGGGCTCCTGGTAATGACTGGACGGGAATTAGTGGAACGGTATTCAATACATCAAAGACAGTTTCCATTTTTTCGATGCTATACCATTTGCTCCGTTCCAGCCATTATTATGAGCCGTCCTCCCTTCAGCAGCTTCCACTGATGCACACACAGTAATCACTGGTATCAGAAGAGATATTTGAGAGAGAGAGAGACCAGCGCAAATCTAAGCACCCCAGACAGTGCTCTTTTGGACAAGGGCTTTTTAGTGCACCAGGCTATGAGATCAATCTAGAACAGATGATATCAATATATCACTGTGATTATAGAGTATACACTCAAAATACACTGCTCAAAAAAATTAAGGGAACACTTAAACAACACAATGTAACTCCAGGTCAATCACACTTCTGTGAAATCAAACTGTCCACTTAGGAAGCAACACTGATTGACAATAAATTTCACATGCTGTTGTGCAAATGGAATAGACAAAAGGTGGAAATTATAGGCAATTAGCAAGACACCCCCAAAAACAGGAGTGATTCTGCAGGTGGTGACCACAGACCACTTCTCAGTTCCTATGCTACCTGGCTGATGTTTTGGTCACTTTTGAATGCTGGCGGTGCTCTCACTCTAGTGGTAGCATGAGACGGAGTCTACAACCCACACAAGTGGCTCAGGTAGTGCAGTTCATCCAGGATGGCACATCAATGCGAACTGTGGCAAAAAGGTTTGCTGTGTCTGTCAGCGTAGTGTCCAGAGCATGCAGGCGCTACCAGGAGACAGCCTACAGTAGCAGCAAATGTGTGGTATTCAATGTAGGCCTACATGCCATGAGATTTTGAAAGAAAAACATGCAGGGCTTGACATTAAGGAGGTGACTGAAAATGTTGTGTTTGATGCAAGAAACCACTTTACAAAAACTATTATTATTCCATACCATTATTATAGAGAATCAGACAAATTATGCTACCCTCTGCCTATTGGCTATTTAGCTTATTCAAGACCATCTCAATATACAACACTGTCACTTTAAGACATAAAACAAGCTCATTAACTGACTTGCTTTTCATAGATAGCTAAAAATGTACACATTATGTGCTCTCATAGGAAGCAACCACTCCCTCATTGTTGACTATAAATGAGCTGTAACTGGGATAATAACTCACTATCTAGCAAAGAATATGAACAAATGTGCACAGGTGGCTACATGCAGCTCTCACTTTGATCTCCAAACAAGTGCATCTACTTGCGACTGCTCATGCTGTAAAAACGGTCCAGTTCATATTGAATGGCACAGATAGCAATGGCTTTTTGCATATAGGTCTACTGCAGCTCTGATTGGTTACGGCGCACCGGTCTGTGTAGATTACAGGCCTTGATTGTCAATACAATAGAATCCTACTTCGATCTCTTGTAGTTAGTTTTGCATATTAAATCTTGCAAAGTTCGTTTTGTTGCAGTATGTTACGTTGAAAGTGGCAAATTTTGCGTTGATTTGAGCACAATTCCCACAGTAGAGTGAAACGATGATAGTGTTCACTAAAGGGGAAAAACTAGAACATTTAGTGAAGTTCAATCTTGTGCTCTCTGCACGGGCTGATATTTCTTCTGTGCGGCAATCCGAGGGAAGCTGAGCTCCCACTAATGTGTGCAACTTAGAGGGAACATTGCTCATAAGTAATATTGTGTATTTTCCCTACAGGGTGATTGACTACCAGCGTATCTCAGCCTCCGTAATGCCAGTCCCAGTGGAGCACAGCCCTATGAAACACTCCCGTGATCCCTCTTTCTCCTCCGGCCTGCACCGCTCCAGAGACAGACCACAGGACAAGAGGAGCGCACAGCGCACCGGCTCTTCCAGGGCCAAGTGTAAGGGACCTCACACACTGTAACACACACTGTAACACACACACACACACACACACACACACACACACACACACACACACACACACACACACACACACACACACACACACACACACACACACACACACACACACACACACGCACACACACACACGCACACACATGCACACACACACATGCACACACACATACACAATCTGTCATTCTATGTGACTTACACACTCTTGCTCACGGCGTACTCTATGCAGTCACACACAGTCCCATCCTTACCACCCACAGTCCCACATTCACCACACAGACACACCCTCACCACACAGACACTCCCTCACCACACACAGAAACACCCTCACCTCACAGACACACCCTCACCACACAGTACTACACTCACAACACACAGAAACACCCTCAACACCCTCACTACACACAGAAACACTCTCACCACACCCAGACACACCCTCACCACACACAGAAACACCCTCAACACCCTCTACACACACAGAAACACCCTCACCACACACAGAAACACCCTCACCACACCCAGACACACCATCACCACATACAGAAACACCCTCACCACACACAGAAACACCCTCACCACACCCAGACACACCATCACCACACAGTCCTACACTCACCACACACAGAGACACCCTCACCACACCCAGACACACCATCACCACACAGTCCTACACTCACCACACACAGAAACACTCTCACCACACACAGAAACACCCTCACCACATACAGAAACACCCTCACCACACACAGAGACACCCTCACCACACACAGAGACACCCCCACCACACACAGAAACACCCTCACCACACAGACACACCCTCACCACAGACAGACACACCCTTACCACACAGACACACCCTCACCACACACAGACACACCCTCACAACACACAGACACACCCTCACAACACACAGACACACCCTCACCACACACAGACACACCCTCACCACACACAGACACACCCTCACCACACACAGAAACACCCCCACCACACCCAGACACACCCTCACCACACACAGAAACACCCTCACCACACCCAGACACACCCTCACCACACACAGAAACACCCACACCACACACAGACACACCCCCACCACACCCAGACACACCCCCACCACACCCAGACACACCCTCACCACACAGTCCTACACTCACCACACACAGAAACACCCTCACCACACACAGACACACCCTCACCACACAGACACACCCTCACCACACACAGACCCACCCTCACCACACAGACACACCCTCACCACACACAGACACACCCTTACCACACAGTCCTACACTCACCACATACAGAAACACCCTCACCACACACAGACACAGCCTCACCACACAGTCCTACACTCACCACACACAGAAACACCCTCACCACATACAGAAACACCCTCACCACACACAGAAACACCCTCACCACACACAGAAACATCCTCACCACCCTCACTACACACAGGAACACCCTCACCACACACAGACACACCCTCACCACACACAGAAACACCCTCACCACACACAGACACACCCTCACCACACACAGAAACATCCTCACCACACACAGGAACACCCTCACCACACACAGACACACCCTCACCACACACAGAAACATCCTCACCACACACAGAAACACCCTCACCACACACAGAAACACCCTCACCACACCCAGACACACCCTCACCACACAGTCCTACACTCACCACACACAGACACACCCTCACCACGCAGACACACCCTCACCACACACAGAAACACCTTTACCACACAGTTATACACTCACCACATACAGAAACACCCTCACCACAAACAGAAACACCCTCACCACACACAGTCCCACCCTCACCACACACAGAAACACCCTCACCACACACAGACACACCCTCACCACACACAGACACACCCCCACCACACCCAGACACACCCCCACCACACCCAGACACACCCTCACCACACAGTCCTACACTCACCACACACAGAAACACCCTCACCACACACAGACACACCCTCACCACACAGACACACCCTCACCACACACAGACACACCCTCACCACACAGACACACCCTCACCACACACAGACCCACCCTCACCACACAGAAAACACCCTCACCACACACAGACACACCCTTACCACACAGTCCTACACTCACCACATACAGAAACACCCTCACCACACACAGACACACCCTCACCACACAGTCCTACACTCACCACACACAGAAACACCCTCACCACATACAGAAACACTCTCACCACACACAGAAACACCCTCACCACACACAGACACACCCTCACCACACACAGAAACATCCTCACCACACACAGAAACACCCTCACCACACACAGACACACCCTCACTACACACAGGAACACCCTCACCACACACAGACACACCCTCACCACACACAGAAACATCCTCACCACCCTCACCACACACAGGAACACCCTCACCACACACAGAAACACACTCACCACACACAGAAACACCCTCACCTCACCCAGATACACCCTCACCACACAGTCCTACACTCACCACACACAGATACACCCTCCCCACGCAGACACACCCTCACCACACACAGAGACACCCTCACCACACACAGTCCCACCCTCACCACACAGTACTACACTCACCACACACAGAAACACCCTCACCACACACAGAAACACCCTTACCACACACAGACACACCCCCACCACACCCAGACACACCCTCAATACCCTCACTACATACAGAAACACCCTCACCACACCCAGACACACCCTCACCACACAGTCCTACACTCACCACACACAGACACACCCTCACCACGCAGACACACCCTCACCACACACAGAAACATCCCCACCACACCCAGACACACCCTCAATAACCTCACTACACACAGAAACACCCTCACCACACACAGAAACACCCTCACCACATACAGAAACATCCTCACCACACACAGAAACACCCTCACCACACACAGTCCCACCCTCACCACACACAGTCCCACCCTCACCACACACAGTCCCACCCTCACCACACAAAGTCCCACTCTCACCACACACAGTCCCACCTTCACCACACACAGTCCCACCCTCACCACACACAGTCCCACCCTCACCACACACAGTCTCACCCTCACCACACACAGTCCCACCCTCACCACACAAAGTCCCACCATCACCACGAACAGTCCCACCCATAAAAACAGCTCATTACAGGGAGGATGTAATCTGTGCATGTGCAGTGAACGTTTTATCTGGAGTGTGTGAGCCTATGAATCCATGTGGGAGTGTGTGTATTGTATGCCTGAATGTTCCTCCCTGTGTAATGTCATCCCTACATGGGGAACGGCAGCGCTGGGAGCCACATAGAACAGTGAGAGGCACCAGATGGTCTCTTCATTAAAAGCTCTCTGCTCCTTCCACTACCAAGCCTACCAGACCCAGTCTAGCAGTATGCTGCAATTATACCAAGTTAATAGTGCATAACAAATAAGAATTGTTTATACTAGTTTATTACAAGCCTTAATAGTTTTTACTGCCAGCCCATCATAGGGGAATTAGATTGTAGCTGCAGAGGTCGAACAGATTTTAACAGTAGAGTTTCAGGGTTGTGATATGAATGTTCCATTACAGACCATAGGCTACTGGAGAGAGATGTTAAGGGAGGAGGTAGGGTGCTTACAGTGATGGCATGAATGACAAGACAAAGTGGAGGATAATTAAGGGAGGCACGATTGCCGATGACCCAGGCCCAATTGTTTCTGCCAAATTTAAAGCCTGGCCCTGCCCGAAACCAGAAATAACTCTGTTAGTAAATCTGTTAGCTGCTCCTCTATCTCACTCGCTCCCTGCGCGCAGACAGCTCACTCTGCTTATGGCGGCTCTGAGGCGGTAACCATAGCAACGGCTCTGCTTGGGCTACTCTGCTCAATGAAGAGACATAAGACCAGTGAGCTGTTAGCTAGTTTTCAGCACTCTAAACTCCAACATTATTATTTTCTGTGAAATAATCTCTCCTGTCTTATATTTGACAAGGTTGAAGCATCTTCTGACACAATGTTATGATCTTATTCAGATATGACTGTACTACGCAGCAGAGCACGAGCAAATGGCTCAGCTTCAAAATGTTAGTGATACACTATATATACAAAAGTATGTGGACACCCCTTCAAATTAGTGGATTTGCCTATTTCAGCCAAACCCGTTACTGACAGGTGTATAAAATCGAGCAAACAGTCCCGCAATCTCCATAGACAAACATTGGCAGTAGAATGGCCTTACTGAAGAGCTCAGTGACTTTCAACGTAGCACCGTCATAGGATGCCATCTTTCCAACAAGTCTGTTCGTACAATTCCTGCCCTGCTAGAGCTGCCTCGGTCAACTGTAAGTGCTGTTGTTGTGAAGTGGAAACGTCTTGGAGTAACAATGGCTCAGTTGCGAAGTGGTATGCCAAACACAAGTTTACAGAATGGGACCACGAGTGCTGAAGCGTGTAAAAATTGTCTGTCCTCGGTTGCAACATTCACTACCGAGTTCCAAAATGCCTCTGGAAGCAATGTCGTCACAAGAACTGTTCATCAAGAGCTTCATGAAATTAAGCATAGTGCCAACTGTAAAGTTTGGTGGAGGAGAAATAATGGTCTGGGGCTGTTTTTCATGGTTCGGGCTAGGCCCTTTAGTTCCAGTAAGGGGAAATCTTAACGCTAAAGCATATAATGACATTCTAGACGATTCTGTGTTTCCAACTTTGTGGCAACAGTTTGGGGAAGGCCCTTTCCTGTTTCAGCATGACAATGCCCCCGTGAACAAAGCGAGGTCCATACAGAAATGGTTAATCGAGATCGGTGTGGAAGAACTTGACTGGTCTCCACAGAGCCCTGACCTCAACCCCATCGAACACCTTTGGGATGAATTGGAATGCCGACTGCGAGCCAGGCCTAATCGCCCAACATCAGTGCCCATCCTCACTAATACTCTTGTGGCTGAATGGAAGCAATGTCCCAACATCTAGTGGAAAGTCTTCCCAGAAGAGTGGAGGCTGTTATAGCTGCAAAGATGCGACCAACTCCATATTAATGCCCATGGTTTTGGAATGAGATGTTCGACGAGCATGTGTCCACATACTTTTGGTCATGTAGTGTACATTTAGTGATACCTGAGCCCTCCCGTACCCTAGTTGTTGATGAAAAAACAGGCCCTACCCGGCCCTAACCCGATGTATAATGTCGGGGCTGGTTGGACTCGGGTCGGGTAGCAGAGCTCTAGTCTGTTTCTACACTATTAAACCCCTCTGGGCCCAATCCTTTTTTAAGACCTACACTCAAACATTTATGTCAATGGGAGATTTGTGCGAAAGAGGATTCATCCTTATCTCCCTTTCTCTTACTCTCTCCCACTCTCTTTCTGCAGTGAAGATGGCAGAGCTGCTGGCCATAAAGCGGGAGTTGACTCAGATCAAGGTGCAGATTGACGGACTGCTCGACAGCGTGGACAAGATGGACAGACAGAGGAAGGACCACTCAGGTAGAAGAGCTGGGCTGGAGGCTGGGGAGTTTGTTTCATACTATCTCTTCATTGGAAGCTTAACTTTGAGAATTTCTCAGATTCTTTAGTGCTACATGCGATACATAATTTCTAATGCTCTTGATAAGAGCTAACTGGAGGGGAAACGTATTATTCATTGATGAGAGTAAAGAAAATCTATTCATCATCGGATTGTTGGCCAATTATGACTCCTATTTATTATCAATTGGGACATCTTGCATCAGTGAGAACTGCATCCAAAATGTTGTGTACAGGATTGGCAGGTTGACTAATGTGGCGCTATCTGCAACGACAGGAGTAAAAAAAAAACTGTTATAATCAGGGCTATATTTGCCATGGAAAGCTGAGGTGCACTGAAAACAGAGCTTACTGTACTATTGCTGACACACTGTCTCTCTCTGTGTGTGTGTGTGTGTGTGTGTGTGTGCGCGTGCATCTGTGGTCCAGATTCCCCTCCTACCCAAGAGGGCAGTGTGTCGGACTCAGTGAGCAGTCTGGAAGATTCCCCCGTCAGCCTCCTACACAGACAGAGGGAGAGCCCAGAGCCTGGGGAGGCCAGCGATGATGACCAACACCTCCAACACTACCAGCGCCACTGCAGGGTAAACAATACATCATTCTGCCTCCCTCTACTGGAGACACAACACACCTGCACCACCAGTAACTACTTCTGTGTGGGCTGTTTGTCAACGTTTTCTGAAAGTCAATATCTTAGCATATTAGCTGTCACTGTTGGTTGTCATAGTTATCTAAAAGTGGGTGTATGTCATTGAACAAAGAGAGCAAGATATTGGTAGAAAAATAAGTGATTATTTAGTAGCTTATTGTCATTTAAAAAAAATATGAATTATCTGCAATTCCAGCCAAGTGTCTGCCTCCCTGTCTGACACAATAAGGGTTCTGGTTCTGTACCAATTCCAGCCAAGTGTCTGCCTCCCTGTCTGACACAATAAGGGTTCTGGTTCTGTACCAATTCCAGCCAAGTGTCTGCCTCCCTGTCTGACACAATAAGGGTTCTGGTTCTGTACCAATTCCAGCCAAGTGTCTGCCTCCCTGTCTGACACAATAAGGGTTCTGGTTCTGTACCAATTCCAGCCAAGTGTCTGCCTCCCTGTCTGACACAATAAGGGTTCTGGTTCTATACCAATTCCAGCCAAGTGTCTGCCTCCCTGTCTGACACAATAAGGGTTCTGGTTCTATACCAATTCCAGCCAAGTGTCTGCCTCCCTGTCTGACACAATAAGGGTTCTGGTTCTGTACCACTGTTCATTATCTATGCCAGGCCGTGAGTCCGACATGCTCACTGAGTCCGACACACTGCATGTTGGCATGTATTGTCATGAATCTTGTCCCGGAGGCAGCTCTGCAGAGTGGTCTCTAGCTGGCACAGCCACGAAGAAAAAAAGTATAGAGTGTTGGACTAGTAACCGGAAGGTTGCAAGATCGAATCCCCGAGCTGACAAGGTAAAAATCTGTCGTTCTGCCCCTGAACAAGGCAGTTAACCCACTGCTCCTAGGCCGTCATTGAAAATAAGAATTTGTTCTTAACTGACTTGCCTAGTTAAATAAAGGTCAAAATAAAATTGTCATGAATCTTGCCCTGTAGGCAACATTGAGTGATTTCCACTAGATGGGTCTGCTGAAAAGTAAAAATTGCCTATATCTTCAGAATTCATGAAAACAAAAATTCACTTTTTGGTTAAGGTTAGGTTTAAAATCAGATGTATCAGATGTAAGTCATACATCTGATTTTAAACCTAACCTTAACCAAAAAGTGAATTTTTGTTTTCATGAATTCTGAAGATATAGGCAATTTTTACTTTTCAGCAGACCCATCTAGTGGAAATCACTCAATGTTGCCTCTTGCAACCTTCCGGTTACTAGTCCAACACTCTAACCACTAGGCTACCTGCCACCAATAAACCTCAACCTGCGGCTGTGTGGGCTGAGCTGTAGGTGGGTTCACCAGGCAGGTGAGTCATTGTTTCTCTGACAGTTGAGGGGGGAGGAAGATGGAAGGTATGAATAGAGCAGAAGATTGTTAACCAGTCATCCACTGTACTGCATCCCAAATCTGTCTCAATGGCAAGGGGTAATGCCACCTTCCACGGTTGCCAGGTAGTGTCACTCATCCCTTCTAAACTTGGTTATGTGCTGACATGACAAACACTGTGCTATATTTGCTCATCGCCATTTAGAAACCATCACTTTCACCAATCAAAAAGTGATCTCCAAAATTACCACAGCTGGGCATTTGATTAAGTTGATTTTGTTGGTCGATTAAAATATCCTGATTGCGCTGTGACTGTAATTCTCCATCTGTGCATCTGTTTAAAGTCTTCTCTCTGTTTTTTGGTTTCTCAGATAAATAACCATCAATCTGATCTGGAGGATGACATGTGAGATCAGGTGTGTATGGCTAATAAAGGTGATTTGACAGAACTATATCACAAAAAAAGTATTGTTTGCATTGGAATGCTGTGTAATAAGTATAGGTTAATATATTGTGATATCGAGGTGCTTATGTTGTTGAAAATGGTCTCGGATCATGATGTACATGTTGTACATATGAATTATTGAATAGTGTAGATGACCAGATGTCCTTCAGTCTTGGTGATGATGTATTTTTAATGAGGAAAACTTGATGTTGATTTTGGTTTTAAGACCAATGATGGAATGTACAGTACATTAACTTGAAACTGCACTCGCACTGTAGCACTTTTGTACTTTGTAAAGCAATTTAATTATCTTGAGGATGATGTGCTCCTGATAATGTTTAATGTCTGTTTTATGTGGTGAAGCCGGAAAAAAAAATCCACATTGCGTGGACCAATAAAGTTTAAAAAATTTAAATTCTCCATCTTCTCACTTTTACTCACTCTAGACTCAAGGACCTCAGTGACAGCAGCACAGAGATGGAGGGGGATTGAAGTGAAAGGAGGCGCGATCATCTCTAATCACAGTCAACATGGACACAACCCTTAAATTAATATACTGTTAATTACAAAGTAGAGCTTGGGCGATTAACCGGAAATTATCGACAACAACCATACCGATCACTTATCGCAGGCATTTTGCTGATATCGTTCATTATGATAAGTAGCCTATACTAGAGAAATGTGTAGTTTGAAATGAAATAAGTTTGCTAAAATGGGTGATAGTTAATGGGACAATTGATGGCTACAACCATAAACTAGTAGTAGTAGTTTAAAGGATAATAAAAAAACTGGTGCACATCAATGTTAAAAACGTATCATTCTATTTATCGTAATTGCATCAATTCAGGCAATTTTTCGCGATATGGATTTGGTCCATATCGCCCAGCTGTATTCCAAAGTTGGATCTTCAGTTAATTGTTTTGTTTGATGAATAGGACATATCTCCCTGGTTACCCTCGGTTCCTTTATCACAGTCAGATTCTGCTCACCTTCGTGTCTCCATCTCTCCTTTAAAACAGGTTCCTACTGACTTATGGACTCAACAAAATATGGCAGCTTTAAAAAAAAGTGTAGTCTCTTGCAAAAGGGGACTGACAACCAGTGGTGGTTCTAGCTTGTATGGCTCCCTGGGTTAACCCCCCCCCCCCCCCCCCCCCCCAGCAAATCCTATATCACACAAATAGAATTACACACTCATGAAGAAGAGAAACGGATTATTACACTTCAAACAAGAAACACACAAATTAAATTGCAAAAACAAATTGCATTAGTACTGTACAAAGTTAGAGGTGCGCTATTTGATAGATTCCCCCGCTCCCCCTACCTCGCTTCCAGTGGGGAGACCTGAGGTCAACCTACCTCGCCCCATCCCCATCTCGTACTTCTGAGTGGGAGACCTTCCCAGGCAGTAGCCTGCCTAGCTCACAAACTAGAATCAGGGCGCCCACTCTGACAAGGTTAATTGACCCACAGTCCCACACGGCGACATTATATCATTGACGTGACATGCAAATGAGCGATAGAAAACCGATCGCGCAAATGTCAGCATTCAGAATTGTTGACATTTTTTTGTGTGGGCGCCCCATGCCGCCCCCGGCAGATGCCGCCATGTCACCTATGAATAAATCTGCCACTGCGGATATGCTTCAGACAGACCGACAACTACATTTCCTCTCAGATTAGAGATAAGGATTTGCAATGCTGTTTGCCACTTACTGTATCCAGTTCGCCACATAATTGGAATGTGTAATAAATCAATTGATATAAAAAGCCATGCAAGATTTACCAGGCATAGGCCAACAGTATCAGGCATCTACACTCCCTGTGCGTTCTACTGTAGTCTTTCCATATTTGTCTCTACCAATTTCCCAGTGTCCACATTAATAAAGACTGTCAGTGTGACAACAGCTGTCTGCATGGTGTTATCACTGGGCTTGTAATCACCATGCCTGTTGGCATTATTTGAAGCCAGCCATGTTTGGAACTAACAAAGTGGTGCCCCTATAAAACCCCAGGGACCAGTGTGCAGGGGGTTATGGCTTTGGTGAATTAGTGTTCATTTGACTGATTGAGAAACTTGATTATGAACCTAGAGGAGTCACTGCTGTTGTTTAAGAATGGGTACTGCCATCCCCTCACTGTCACCACTGTAGAAGTGAGATATGTACATGTACAGTAGATGCTGATTACTTATAAACCAAACCACCATGTTTTGTCATTGTCAATGACATGAGGAGGGATTTGGTTGATTGAGTTATTTTGGGGACCATTACGGCTGGTGTCAAACTTAGGGGGTGCTTCAATGTCACAACTGAAAACTATTGTTCATTGTAAATAGTCATAACAATTGTCAATAATGCTAACGTTACTGTATAACGTTATACTCATAGAAATGTATTCTGTTTCTATGGTTTTACTATACCATGGTGACTGTTTGAAAACAACAGTTGAAAAAAGTACATTTCACTTTCTAAATGAGCAGCAAGAAAATGATTGAAGACTGTATTTATGTACTCTGAAAAAAGAAAGAACGTTGAACATATGATGATCCTTATACAACTTGATGAATTGACTTACAATTGACATTTTTCTTGTTATATTCCCATCCATTCATTATATAAAACATTTTGCGTTTACTTTGTGTTATTATATAGTACGGCTGTCAGAGTTAATCAGTTAACTTGAGTTAACTTTTTGTAATTTTAGTGCACACGTGATTAATCGCATTGTCTGAAAGCATTGAAAAAAAAACGGAAAATATCCAACATACATAAAAACAACAATTTTATGTCAAAACAAGTTGACATTGAGGTTAAAGAAAGTATGCTTGATCAATTTACCTGATTTTGCTTACCAGTACTTTGGACAAAATCAAGACGCCAATATTCTTAAAATGCTTTTTGTATGAACATTCTTAAATTACAGCTCAATTTGAGCAAATTCTGAATTTGAGGTTGAGATTAATCGCTGCAAATCCTGCTATTAACTCAATTGCATTTTTTTAAATCGTTTGACAGCCCTATTATGTTTAATGAAGCCAGGTGGCTCTTTGTGTTTAATAAATACTAAATGTGAACTATACATTGTGATAGTAGGCTTAGTAAATGTATAACTATTTTCATATAACTGAGTGGTTCAGTTCATTTGACCTTACATTAGAGGAGTAGCCTAGGCCTAGAAAAGTTTCCATTGTTCTCTGTACCCCGCTCACTAATTCACTTGACTTGTATATTCATAAACCAAGTTGTTAACAATTAGCCAAATGGTTTGGACATTATTATATATATTTTTTATCTGTGGACTATTCCAATTTGATTTTGCATTGTCTATTATCTTGTAGTGGGCAATTAAGTCGGACACACAACCACAATAAACACTTTATCAACCATGTGGCCAAACTTTGTCAATATTGACAAGATTACGCACAGTAAACGTAGGTTATTTTAGAGATAGGTCTGGTCAACCTTTGGCACCTGACGTTTGTTTGCGCATAGTGAATCCAGAGTGAGTTGCCCTCGCAAAGGATGAAAATGAACTATTACTATTCTGTCTTGTTTGATACAACTGCACTACGAGTGAGTGTTGAGAACCAAATAAACTCTAGTTTCATATAGGCTGTAGAAGTAAAACAACAAGTCATCCGCGTCGAGGAGGACTAAAACACCGGAGTCTACTGTTGTACTTGACAAGGTCCCCTAAATCAAGCCGCAATTCTGCATTGTAACCAGGTAATTACTCATAAAACAGTTTATTAATAACATACAACAATATTTTTTTACGAAGCAACTACACTATTAATGTAGCCTAATTTGTTTAGCCTATTTATTGTGCCCAAGCAAGATCTTATTCTGTGACCATTGAGTATAATTAAATCAAGTGAGGTCTCAGCAAATGACTGTCTGCATTGTCATAGGCCTATAGCCTACGTACTGATAATTGGGTAAAGTCATAAAATAAGTATTTGATCATGTAGTGTCTTTGGGTGTCTGGAAAAGTTCTCAACAGTCTGTCAGAAGGATTGCTATTGAATGGATGGACAAATATTTTTTTCTCAAAGACTAAAATACACATATGAATAGCTTATTCCATTTACACTAAATGGTGCTTTGCTATTCTTTATGTAAAACGGAGGCTTCACTGATGCAAGTGTGCAAAAGAAACAAAGTGACTTGTAAACTCATATAGTGGCAGAGAATATGAAGAATAAACATAGGAAAGTAGGGGTTTCAGCCTGTTAAAAGTTTTAAAAACATTCAAATGAAAAACGAAGGTATTGGCTATTCTCCCATTATAAACAATGTATATGAACAAAAAGTAAAGGCAACTAAATAAATAAAATGTAGGCCTATTTGTATTATTATCATCAGAAACTAATATGACTGTAGGACCATCACCATGTTGTATCTTTCTCCACAGTCTTCAGAGATGTCTTCAACACTTCCAAACAGCCCCCTGACCACCTTTGTGTTGAACACAGGTGACGGAGTCCCAGGGGCAAGAATGGCCCTCAGTCTGCACCGCCTGGACTCACTCCTAGTCATCTGGAACCTAGTGACTGTGGGGTAGGGTGAATAGCTGCCTGTTATAGTCCTACTACCTAGTGACTGTGGGGTAGGGTGAATAGCTGCCTGTTATAGTCCTACTACCTAGTGACTGTGGGGTAGGGTGAATAGCTGCCTGATATAGTCTTACTACCTAGTGACTGTGGGGTAGGGTGAATAGCTGCCTGTTATAGTCCTACTACCTAGTGACTGTGGGGTAGGGTGAATAGCTGCCTGTTATAGTCCTACTACCTAGTGACGGTGGGGTAGGGTGAATAGCTGCCTGTTATAGTCCTACTACCTAGTGACTGTGGGGTAGGGTGAATAGCTGCCTGTTATAGTCCTACTACCTAGTGACTGTGGGGTAGGGTGAATAGCTGCCTGTTATAGTCCTACTACCTAGTGACGGTGGGGTAGGGTGAATAGCTGCCTGTTATAGTCCTACTACCTAGTGACTGTGGGTTAGGGTGAACAGCTGCCTGTTATAGTCCTACTACCTAGTGACTGTGGGGTAGGGTGAATAGCTGCCTGATATAGTCCTACTACCTAGTGACTGTGGGGTAGGGTGAACAGCTGCCTGTTATAGTCCTACTACCTAGTGACTGTGGGGTAGGGTGAACAAGCCGCCTGATGTAGGCCTACTGTCTCACTCTCTTCTCCCTTTGTGTGTTGCATATACCTTTGGGATCTAGTTAGCCTAGCTTCAGGCCTATTTGTGAAATGTTCACTGCTATTATTAATAGTGATCGACTGATAATGCATGGAGATGCACTACCTTTAGACCAACACAAACTTCTACAGACGCACCATTAAGAGCATCCTGTTTCTCCAGAGGGTGGTGCAGTCAGCCCAACGCATCACTGGGGGCACACTGCCATGCCTCCAGGACACCTACAGCACCCTGTGTCACATGAAGGTCATCAATGACCTCAGACACCTGAGCCACGGCCTGTTCACCCTGCTACCATCTAGAAGGCGGAGATGGTACAGGTGCATCAAAGCTGGGGCCGAGAGACTGAAAAACATCTCCAAGCTATCAGACAAATAGTCACCACTAGCTGACCTTCTCCCAGTACCCTACCCTGAACCTTAAACCTTAGTCACTGTTCTAGCCGCCTACCACCTGGCACTCTACCCCCCCACCATAGAGACTGCTGCCCTATGTACATAGTCATTGAACACTGGTCACTTTAATGTTCACATACTGCTTTACCCTCTTCATATGTACGGTGCATAAGGAAAGTATTCAGACCCCTTCAATTTCCACATTTTGTTACGTTACAGCCTTATTCTAAAATTGATTAAAATAATTTTGTTCCTCATCAATCTACACAATAATAACAAAGCAAAAACAGTTTTGAAATTTTTGCAAATGTATTGAAAATAAAAAACGGATATATTACATTTACATAAGTATTCAGACCCTGTACTCAGTACTTTGTTGAAGCACCTTTGGTAGCGATAACAGCCTTGAGTCTTCTTGGGTCTGACTATACAAGCTTGGCACACCTGTATTTGTGGAGTTTCTCCCATTCTTCTCTGCCAATCCTCTCAAGCTCTGTCAGGTTGGATGGGGAGCGTCGCTGCAGAGCTATTTTCAGGTCTCCCCAGAGATGTTTGATTGGGTTCAAGTCCGGGGTATGGCTGGGCCACTCTAGGACATTCAGAGACTTGTCCCGAAGCCAATCCTGCATTGTCTTGGCTGTATGGTTAGGGTCGTTGTCCTGTTGGATGGTGAACCTTAGCCCCAGTCTGAGGTCCTGAGCGCTCTGGAGCAGGTTTTCTTCAAGGATCTCTCGCTTGATCCTGACTAGTCTCCCAATCCCTGCCACTGAAAACATTCCCACAGCATGATGCTGCCACCCCCATGCTTTACCATAGGGATGGTGCTTGGTTTCCTCCAGACGTGACGCTTGGCATTCAAGCCAAAGAGTTCAATATTGGTTTCATCAGACCGGTTAATCTTGTTGGTCATGGTCTGAGAGTCCTTTAGGTGCCTTTTGCCAAACTCCAAGTGGGCTGTCATATGCCTTTTACTGAGGAATGGCTTCTGTCTTGCCACTACCATAAAGGCCTGATTGGTGGAATGCTGAAGAGATGGTTGTCCATCTGGAAGTTTCTCCCATCTCAACAGAACTCTGAAGCCCTGTCAGAGTGACCATCGGGTTCTTGGTCACCTCCCTGACCAATGCCCTTCTCCCCTGATGGCTCAATTTGTCTGGGCGGCTAGCTCTAGGAAGAGTCTTGGTGGATCCAAACTTCTTACATTTAAAAATGATGGAGGCCACTGTGTTCTTGGGGATCTTCAATGCTGCATACATGTTTTGTTACTCTCCTCCAGATCTGTGCCTTGACACAATACTGTTTTGAAGCTCAACGGACACATCCTTCGACCTCATGGCTTGGTTTTTGCTCTGACATGTATTGTCAACTGCATTGACAGGTGTGTGGTTTTCCAAATCATGTCCAATCAATTGAATTTACCACAGGTGGACTCCAATCATGTTGTAAACACATCTCAAGGATGATAAATGGAAACAGGATGCACCTGAGCTCAATTTTGAGTCTCATAGCAAAGGTTCTGAATACTTATGTTTAATACATTTGCATTTTTTTTTTTAAACATTTCAAAACCTGTTTTCGCTTTGATATTATGCGGTATTGTATGTAGATTGATGAGGGGAAAAGTATTTAATCAATTTTAGAATAAGGCTGTAATGTAACAAAATGTGGAAAAGTCAAGGGGTCTGAATACTTTCCAAATGCACTGTATATACTGTATTCTAGTCAAACATAAGCATTTTACTGCACCTGCGATAACATCTGCAAAATATGTGTACATGGCCAATAATTGATTTATGCAATTGAAAAGATACAAACATACTAATTTTGGGCCATGTCAATTTTGAAACTTGAATATATGACAAAAACCCATGCAGAATCATCAACGTTCTCATTATTTTAGAACCACCGACGAAGATGGTCGCTGTCCTGGACTCATCACTACAAAAGCGTTCACGCCTGGGATGTATAAGATGCGTTTTGAGACTGGACAATATTGGGAGAGTTTGGGTCACAACTCCTTCTACCCATATGTTGAGGTAAGTAGGTATCAGCCATGGACGTATCAATACACCTACTAATACATTTGCCCTAAAGGAATTTCCGCCATTTTTGAAAGATTAAAACCAACAAACCCTTATTATGTTCTGTTTCTTTCTCTTTTTTTTCTTCAACAGATTGTCTTCACTATAACAAACCCAAACGAGAGATTCCACTTGCCCCTGCTCCTGAGCCGCTTCTCCTATAGCACGTACAGGGGAAGTTAGAGCCATCTCTCGTCTGAGCCTCTGCCCGCACTATACCATGGATGTGGTTAATCGAGCTAAAATGCTTACATGTCCAGTTGATACCTAAGTGGCCGAGTTACTGTAGTTTGAAATAGTCATGATGATGAACTGAAGTGAAATGGCTATCACGTGCTGAATATTTTGCTTTTTGTCTGTTCATCATGAACGTACATATTTTGTAATCTACCTGTCAAATTGCTCATCCATGATGCAATGTGCGTGTGTGTTTCTCAGCCAATCACAGAGCAAGATCGAGCTCCGCAGAAAGACGTCCTATGTCGTCCTATTCGCGCATAAATGAAATAAAGTTAATTAAAGCTGTAAACTTGTAATTATTGAACACATATCATCCTTGATATACTGTATTTTAAATATTGTTATATTTTACATGCAATTGTTGACCATACCCTAAGAATCAATGGAAAAACATTTACATTCCAATCCAGATTGTCAGGCATAATTTTGGTCAATTTATTGGGGTCCTTAGTGGTCTTGCTCTGACATTCTTGCTCTTGCAGTATGTAATGACTGTGGCTGTTATCCAACACTGTCACACTGATGAACTGTAAGAAGCCAGAATATCTAGAACATTTGATATTTTTTCAAAGAGTGGAGGGCAAGTGCCAGCGGGAGAATGGCTCAAATGTTGGGGCTTCTCTCGACGGCTGCTTTGCCTCTACGGATCGCAGTGAGAGCATGTGTACGCAATTCAGTGTCAAGGAACTTCTCTGTGCTGCCCGGCTATCGTGGCTCCACGGTCAGGGTAAGGTTGTTTTGTGTTCGTTAAACCAATTGAAATTAGGCATTAACAAATTAGCCATTCTAGCTAGTTCTATACAACACAAACACTGGCTAGAACTGTTATTGTGCTGTCAGAACTGTGTGCCGATATTAGCTACTAGCTACTACTAGGCAGTGCAGTAACGTTAGGTCAACAGACTAGTTAGCCAAGTTAGCTATTAGCTGGCTAGCTACACAACCAGTTATAAATCAAACTCTTTACCATAATCCGGATGTTATGCTTTCCTCCTCAGAGGCTTGCTCAAAGTAAGTTATTGTCACCTGATGTAAAGATTACATCTCATGGACTACTGTACTCCACTGAGCCGCCAAAAGGTAAGACAAGAGACATGTCTAGAAGTGTCTGTTACATAAAATCATGAACTGCAGTGCTATAGAGACAAATGTTAGTGGTATGCAGTCGAATGAAAATATTTTTTATCTGAGTGATATCTCCTCAAGGGGAATATTGGTCTACTGGTTCAACCTAGGTTACCCTGACTAGATCTGCCAACCTAGATGATGTTCCTTGGCTCTAACCAACAGTGTCTGCCTGGAGTGGACTGACCTAATGCTGTCATTCACTTTTGATTGGCAGATGGTAAAGGGAAGGAATCAGGTGGAGGCGGAGGGAAAAGAGGAGGAGGGAAAGATTGGTGGAGCCGCATGCAGAAGGTGTGTGATGTGAATGGTCTGTCTATATGGTATTACACACTATTCTATGAGGGATATTTCAAATCAAATTGTATTTGTCAGATGCACCGAATACAACAGGTGTAGACCTTACAGTGAAATGCTTACTTACAACAATATGCTTAACCAACAATGCAGTTTTAAGAAAAATAAGTGATAGAGTAAAAAATAAGAAAATAGAAAAATAACAAATAAATTAAGAGTAACAATAACATAACAGTAGTGAGGCTATATACAGGGAGTACCGGTACAGAGTCAATGTGCGGGGCCACAGGTTAGTCGAGGTAAATGAGGTAATATGTACATGTAGGTATTTACATGTAAAATTAAGGAGCGGGTGGTATTGTTTGTGTGTGGGTTAAAAGTTTATTTGCCACTTGCACAGGATACAACAGGTGTAACTTTCCCAACAGTGCAGTAATAATATAGATCATAAAAAATAGAATAAAACACAAGAGATTTGAGATAAGATGAAGAAACACGAGAATGCAAGTACACTGAGTTTACAAAACATTACTGTACTTTCCTAATTTTGAGTTGCATCCCCTTTTGCCTTCAGAACAGCCTCAATTTGTTGGGGCATGGACTCTACAAGGTGTCAAGTGTTCCACAGGGAAGCTGGCCCATGTTGACTCCAATGCTTCCCACAGTTGTGTCAAGTTGGCTGGATGTCCTTTGGGTGATGGACTATTCTTCATGCACATGGGACACTGTTGAATGTGAAAACCCGGCAGCATTGCAGTTCTTGACACACTCCTACCAGTGCGCCTGTCACCTACTACCATACCCCATTCAAAGGCACTTAAATCTTTTGTCTTGCCCATTCACCCTCTGAATGGCACACATACACAATCCGTGTCTGTTGTCTCAAGGCCTAAAAATAATTATTTAACCTGTCTCATCCCCTTCATCTACAATGGTTGAAGTGGATTTAACAAATGACATCAATAAGGGATCATAGCCTTCACCTGGATTCACCTGCTCAGTCTGTCATGGAAAGAGCAGGTGTTCCTAATGTTTTATACACTCAGTGTATATACAGGTCAGTACCATTCTCAATGTGCAGGGGTACTGGAGTGATTGAGGTAGGTATATATTTGTGTGTGACGTTCTATGGTACTGGATGCAGATACGTCAACATGTTGACCTTTCCTCTGCCTTTCTAGGGTGACATCCCATGGGATGAGAAAGACTTCCGTGCCCTGGCAGTGGTACTAGCTGGGATATCCTCTGCCACGCTCTACTATCAATTCAGAGACACAGGCAAGGAGATCACTTGGAAGGACTTTGTCCATCGCTACCTTGGCAGAGGAATGGTGAGAACAAAGTACAACAATTCAGTGAAGAATAGGGAGATACTGTTTATAGAAATACATGTTGTTTATTAGTACAATCATAATGCCAAGGTGATATAACTGCTCAGACACAGAAATTTTTGTTTCCATTATTTTGTTATATAATTTTTTTTTGTATGTCGCTGTCTGTGCACTGCAAGAATAGGCCTTATGCATTGTCTGTTCTCTACACAGGTCGAACGTTTAGAGGTTGTCAACAAACAGTATGTCCGAGTCATTCTAGTACCAGGAGCAGAGGCTGATGCGGTAGGTGAAAATTCCATTCTCTGGAATCAGAACAGTGACTCACTTAGCGTGATGAATCACTTGATGAGTTCATATTCATGTCGGTGTGAATAAGGGCTTTCAGTAGGCTTAATCAAACTAGATTAAATGAGGAAGTTAGTGTTTTGTGAATACAACACTTGAACCGCCATAGCCAACGGCCGCTGACGTTTTATTTTTTATTCCTTCTTTGACTTTTTCTAAGTGGTTGTAGTTTACTGTTCATTTGTCAGAATTTGGAAATGAAAAACTTTTGTGTTTGTGGAGCCTTTTTACCCCATTAATTTTTTTCTTAACCCACCAATGTGCTGTAGGACGTTGGTACCCAGCCAGGCGCTAATGTGTCTCTCTCTCCTCACTGAATGAATGACAAATGGATGAAAGGGTGATAATTGTGCACCTTACTTCACAATGTAATTTAAATGAGGCCTAACTGAATGATAAGCAGGGTGAAGAGGTTTAATTTAGAAAAACAATAGTGTAATGATGAGTTTGTGTTATGCCTATTTGTCAGCAGCAAATCATTTGACCTTGCGGGATGATACCATTCTCTGTAACTGGACGTAAATAATTACTATAACTCTTATTACTAATCGAATCTACAAATAAAGTTTATTAAGTGGATTACACCAATCCACTTAAGGGAAACTAAAATAGGCTACAGGCCTACGTTTTTTCTAGGACTTATTATATTATACAAAACATATCCATGACTCTATCTAAACAAACAACTTTTATTTTTTTAATTGATATATTTCCACAAATATTTTGTCATGCAATTAATCCTTTACAATAGTTTATGCACTCTTTATCAAGCGTTGGTGCTTATGTTTGCGGACCTTGCAGGTTAATATGCATCTGATGCATATGCTAAAAGGGGACACTCGGCAACATTCTCTAGCCGATACTGACAGGCTGAAAGGTTATGGTGGTAAAGAGTATCCATTGACTTGTTGTGTTGGTGGTCTTTCCCCAGAGCTATGTGTGGTTTAACATCGGTAGTGTGGACACCTTCGAGAGGAACTTGGAGGCGGCTCATCACGAGCTGGGCTTGGAGCCCTCTCATAGGGCAGCTGTCATGTACAACTCCGAGAGTGATGGGTGAGTTAATGCCGACACGCACACACGTATTCATGCCACAATAGGGCTAGACTATTTCTCACTCTGAGATTTGTTTTGAAGCACACTCATATGTCCAATTTCATGTACAAGCTAACATTTTAACTATGACTGTCATCATTTTACAATTTTCCTTCCTCCTACAGGTCATTTATGATGAGCATGATCCCCACCTTGCTTTTGATTGGTTTCCTGCTTTTCACCCTGCGGCGGGGACCAATGGGAGGAGGCGCTGGGGGTGGAAGAGGTGGTCCCTTCAGCATGAGCGAATCAACAGCAAAAATGATGAAGGACAACATCAACACCAAGTTCAAGGATGTGGCCGGCTGTGAGGAGGCCAAGCTGGAGATTCTGGAGTTTGTTAACTTCCTGAAGAACCCCCAGCAGTACCTGGACCTGGGGGCTAAGATCCCAAAGGTAAGGGATGGGACAACTCGCGCTGGGCGGTATACCGTATGTTACTATATACCGGTATTGATGCACGGACCGGTTTTTACTTTACCTTCTATAATGGTATTTCAATGTTTGGTTTGTTAAATGTGATACGCAACTCTGGCACGTGTACTGTCAGTTTTTATAGTTGACTGCGTTTGCTTCTTGAGTTGTCTCTCTCCCTCTCCTCAAACTGCTGCATGCCGCTCAGCACACCAAACCATGCACCCTGTCACTTAAGGAGTGAGCAGTTGATCGACCACGGAGTCACAAGCACTTTCTTGTCGTTCACTCTGCATGGTCAGATGGATGCAACAATGTTGGAGTACCACAAGCGTTCTATACACTTAGTGGTTTGCAGACAGTAAGACACACAAACTATCTACTACTTTGTGTTTTCTTAGCAAGGTGTTGCTAAAATAATTTGCTAATTGCTAGTTAGATGGCTAGCTAGCTTGCTAAATGTGCTAACACAGATAGAACAATGAGCCAGATCTTTCACCGGATGTATAAATGTGAAGCATCCGAGTGGCGTTTCCACTCACTACCAAATATGGTGATGAGAGAGCCCAGTGGACGGCAGTGGGAGAAGATGGAGTGAGATGGACATTCGCTAACATTCTGCAAATTCTATGAAACATCTGATCGCCATACAGTTTTCTGTTTCCAAAACTAGAATCTGTAACAGAGTGGACTGTGTTTTGTAGACTTTACCCTTTGCCAAAGTTTCTAAAAAATTACGTTGTTTAGGAGGAGTGCAAGTGCAAATTGAGTTATTGCACACCCGCACTTCAGAGTAGGCGTTCCTTAACGGAAATATGCAAATAAATTGTAGAATGCGCCAATAGGATCTTACTAACTCATGCTTGGCTCTGCCTACCTCCTTGCTTATTCTGCCCATTATGATTAATTTTCTCCCATTGGAAACAACAGGCTCTGGTCTATCTTGGGTTAGTTTAAAAAATATTTTGTACTATGTGTCAGAGCAAATGTAGCTAGCTAATACTGCCTGATACCAGTGCTGCTGTAGGCCTACAGTAGATAAGCATGTTTGTGCAACGGTTTATTATCAGAGAGGAATAGGCGAGGCATGAATATGTTGGCTAGCTAGCGACATGAAGTTAGAAAACATGTAATGTAACATCTAATGAAGGTCACCTGGAAACCCTGACCAACACTTTGGTTCCTATCCTGTCAATAATTCCTCCCTGGTTTATTAATTCGTTGTCATGTGAAACAATAAGGCATTCAAGGTGCTGCCCACTAAATTATAACTATAGTATTAGAATAATAATTTTATTTCCATGATTCCAACAGTTCACCAATTAACTAGGCCTATATTTTCTTTTTTGTATCATGCTGCGTTGCACAGTGCGGAAATGATAATCCAAGTGCGGGAAATGTAGAAATTGATCAAAAGAGAGAAAGCCCCATTTATAATCACTTATTTGCCACCCTAGGGTCATGAACTACTCATAAAGCATATTGAGAACTTTTATTATTTTAAACATAAAATCCCTTCAAATACAATCATACTGTCGTAAAATTTCAAAAGTATCGTGATATGATATTTTGTCCATATCATCCAGCCCTAGGGACAACATTAGTACCTGGACCTGGTGGCAAAGATCCCAAAGGTGAAGGATGGGACATCATTAGTACCTGGACCTGGGGGCTAGGCTTGGGCAGTATACTGTATACTGGGCTATTTGGAAATAGCCATGGGATGGTTTTTCAATACCGTTGAAACTATTTTACGTTTTTCAATACATTTTTATATTTTTATATCTACTTTTTAAGTAAATACCTGCAGTCAACTTGTGCAATACGTTAAGAGAAAAAGCAGATTTGTGTTTAATTATTTGCCATTATGAAGCTTACCATAGTTCCCTGAATAGTTAAGCCAGTCATGTGCTCTTTTGTAAATAGTACAACGGGTGAAAGCGGGAGCAGGTGAGTCCAGCTGTGTATTGACAGGGGTCGCATTTTATATTGAAGCCAAGTATTTTTTGGCTTCAATAGAGTGATCAGAGACGTGCAACTATAGAAAATACATTAGTGCAACACATTCAGCAGAAAATAGCTGAATTTTCATAAGATGACAGAAGTTCAACGTTATAAGTAAATTAGCTTACTATGAAAAAGCAAGGTATTTTTTGCAAAAACTATGCATTGCCATCATATTTCCAATGTTTATCATAGTGCGTTAATGCGACCCCTAAGTTTAACTTGCTTGGGAAACTGTAAAGTCCATGGAGAACAAGAGCACCTCCTCCCAGCTGCCCACTGCACTGAGGCTAAGTAACACAGTCACCACCGATAAATCCATGATAATCGAAAACTTCAACAAGCATTTCTCAACGGCTGGCCATGCCTTCCACCTGGCTACTCCAACCTCGGCCAACAGCTCCGCCCAAGCGTCCCCAGCTTCTCCTTTACCCAAATCCAGATAGCAGATGTTCTGAATGAGCTGCAAAACCTGGACCCATACAAATCAGCTGGGCTTGACAATCTAGACCCTCTATTTCTGAAACTATCCGCCGCCATTGTCGCAACCCCTATTACCAGCCTGCTCAACCTCTCTTTCATATCGTCTGAGATCCCCCAAGGATTGGAAAGCTGCCGCCGTCATCCCCCTCTTCAAAGGGGGAGACACCCTGGACCCAAACTGTTACAGACCTATATCCATCCTGCCCTGCCTATCTAAGGTCTTCGAAAGCCAAGTTAATAAACAGATCACTGACCATCTCGAATCCCACCGTACCTTCTCTGCTGTGCAATCTGGTTTCCGAGCCGGTCACGGGTGCACCTCAGCCACGCTCAAGGTACTAAATTATATCATAACCGCCATCGTTAAAAGACAGTACTGTGCAGCCGTCTTCATCGACCTGGCCAGGGCTTTCGACTCGGTCAATCACCATATTCTTATCGGCAGACTCAGTAGCCTCGGTTTTTCTGATGACTGCCTTGCCTGGTTCACCAACTACTTTGCAGACAGAGTTCAGTGTGTCAAATCGGAGGGCATGTTGTCCGGTCCTCTGGCAGTCTCTATGGGGGTACCACAGGGTTCAATTCTCGGGCCGACTCTTTTCTCTGTATACATCAATGATGTTGCTCTTGCTGCGGGCGATTCCCTGATCCACCTCTACGCAGACGATACCATTCTGTATACTTCCGGCCCTTCCCTGGACACTGTGCTATCTAACCTCCAAACGAGCTTCAATGCCATACAACACTCCTTCCGTGGCCTCCAACTGCTCTTAAACGCTAGTAAAACCAAATGCATGCTTTTCAACCGTTCGCTGCCTGCACCCGCACGCCCGACTAGCATCACCACCCTGGACGGTTCCGACCTAGAATATGTGGACATCTATAAGTACCTAGGTGTCTGGCTAGACTGCAAACTCTCCTTCCAGACTCATATCAAACATCTCCAATCCAAAATCAAATCTAGAGTCGGCTTTCTATTCCGGAACAAAGCCTCCTTCACTCACGCCGCCAAACTTACCCTAGTAAAACTGACTATCCTACCGATCCTCGACTTCGGCGATGTCATCTACAAAATAGCTTCCAATACTCTACTCAGCAAACTGGATGCAGTTTATCACAGTGCCATCCGTTTTGTTACTAAAGCACCTTATACGACCCACCACTGCGACCTGTATGCCCTAGTCGGCTGGCCCTCGCTACATGTTCGTCGTCAGACCCACTGGCTCCAGGTCATCTACAAGGCTATGCTAGGTAAAGTGCCGCCTTATCTCAGTTCACTGGTCACGATGGCTACACCCACCCGTAGCACGCGCTCCAGCAGGTGTATCTCACTGATCATCCCTAAAGCCAAAACCTCATTTGGACGCCTTTCCTTCCAGTTCTCTGCTGCCTGCGACTGGAACGAATTGCAAAAATCTCTGAAGTTGGAGACTTTTATCTCCCTCAACAACTTTAAAAATCTGCTATCCGAACAGCTAACCGATCGCTGCAGCTGTACATAGTCCATCTGTAAACTACCCACCCAATTTACCTACCTCACCCCCATACTGCTTTTATTTATTTACTTTTCTGCTCTTTTGCATACCAGTATCTCTTCTTGCACATGATCATCTGATGATTTACCACTCCAGTGTTAATCTGCTAAATTGTAATTATTCGATTTATTGCCTACCTCATGCCTTTTGCACACATTGTATATAGATTCTCTTTTTTCTACCATGTTATTGACTTGTTTATTGTTTACTCCATGTGTAACTGTGTTGTTGTCTGTTCACACTGCTATGCTTTATCTTGGCCAGGTCGCAGTTGCAAATGAGAACTTGTTCTCAACTAGCCTACCTGGTTAAATAAAGGTGAAATAAAATAAAAATAAACATCTCCAATCCAAACTCAAATCTAGAGTCGGCTTTCTATTCCGGAACAAAGCCTCCTTCACTCACACCGCCAAACTTACCCTAGTAAAACTGACTATCCTACCGATCCTCGACTTCGGCGATGTCATCTACAAAATAGCTTCCAATACTCTACTCAGCAAACTAGATGCAGTTTATCATAGTGCCATCCGTTTTGTTACTAAAACACCTTATACCACCCACCACTGCGACCTGTATGCTCTAGTCGGCTGGCCCTCGCTACATATTCGTCGCCAGACCCACTGGCTCCAGGTCATCTATAAGTCCATGCTAGGTAAAGCTCCGCCTTATCTCAGTTCACTGGTCACGATAACAACACCCACCCGTAGCACACGCTCTAGCAGGTATATTTCACTGGCCATCCCCAAAGCCAACATCTCATTTGGCTGCCTTTCCTTCCAGTTCTCTGCTGCCTGTGACTGGAACGAATTGCAAAAATCACTGAAGTTGGAGACTTTTATTTCCCTCACCAACTTTAAACATCTGCTATCTGAGCAGCTAACAGATTGCTGTAGCTGTACATAGTCCATCTGTAAACATCCCACCCAAGTTACCTACCTCATCCCCTTACTGTTTTTATTTTTTTACTTTGCTGCTTTTTTGCACACCAGTATCTCTACTTGCACATGATCATCTGATGATTTATCACTCCAGTGTTAATCTGCTAAATTGTAATTATTCGCTCCGATGGCCTATTTATTGCCTACCTCCTCATGCCTTTTGCACACAATGTATATAGGCTCATTCTTTTTTCCTACTGTGTTATTGACTTGTTTATTGTTTACTCCATGTCTAACTCTGTGTTGTTGTCTGTTCACACTGCTATGCTTTATCTTGGCCAGGTCGCAGTTGTAAATGAGAACTTGTTCTCAACTTGCCTACTTGGTTAAATAAAGGTGAAATAAAATTAAAATAAATATAAGTAAGTAGCTGAATTAATAAGGATGACTGGGCATCCATATATTTAGCTTTCTGCTGTGTTTGAGAAGTCAAATCCCTTTGGATGAGTTATCTGTAGGCTTGATTTCCTTGCGTTGTTTTTCTCCTCTCCGTTCTCGGCCTGTCCGCTCTTCCCCCCTCCTCGGAAGGCCATTTCCCTAGCGACTCCACACAGACACCACTGTACACATGCTGCTCCAGTGCTGGTACTGTTCTTGCTTTAGACAAGTATGCATCAACTTTGTTCAGTTACACAATGTCACTCGTTCACATTCACTTGTAAATGTCCAAACTCACCAAAAATGACATTTGGTTGTGCCTCGTTTTTTCTTTTTGCGCTATTCACTATTACTTGTGATACATTTTGTTAGCATTCTGGTAATAGATGCCCAATGGGCTTTTTAATTTATTTGTAAAAAATTGCACACACTTCTGTACTAAACCGGTAATACCGTAAATCCCGGGATGAGAGAAGGACAGTATTACGATATGAACATCTGGATACAGCTCAACCCTACTGGGGACCAAGATCCCAAAGTTAAGGGAGGGGACAACAGCCCAGCAGTCATACTAGTCATGAAACACCTTTAAATGTAGGAAGAAAATGCCTTTTAATTTTAGATGTAGTTTGCTGTCTTTTCACAGCCCATGAGAAATGAACATTCCATTATACTGGTATTTTAAATCTCATGTGTTGTGCTGTGTTTTCTCAGGGTGCTGTGCTCTCTGGACCTCCAGGCACAGGCAAGACCCTGCTGGCCAAGGCCACAGCAGGAGAGGCCAACGTCCCCTTCATCACTGTCAACGGCTCTGAGTTCCTGGAGATGTTTGTGGGTGTTGGGCCTGCCAGGGTGAGTTCACACTAGAACCAGAGGTAACACTTGCACCTGACTCCATAACATCTGTTTTCAAATCACATGATGTGCATTTTAGATCATAGCTGAAAATAGCTGTATCTACTGGCTAGCTAACCACATAGATACATTTCAATCCATTTTACTTGAAATGCATTGCTTACTGTGAGGATGTGAATGAAAATGTTTTAGTGACTTAGTATTGACTGTTTCCCCCCTGTAGGTGAGAGACATGTTTGCCATGGCCCGGAAGAACGCCCCCTGTATTCTGTTTATAGATGAGATAGACGCCGTGGGTCGCAAGAGGGGCGGGGGGAATTTTGGTGGCCAGAGCGAGCAGGAGAACACACTCAACCAGCTGCTAGTGGAGATGGATGGTGAGTATGGGTGAAATGAGATCGCAAACTATCACACTCTCTATCATATTGCTGGTTAATCTCATAGATGTCCCCTATTTATGAAATAATAACTGTTATTATGTAACATTGGCGCTCTATGATGTCATCTGTTATAAAGCTGTTATTTTCTGCCATTACTCTAAAATGTTTACTTAATGACCTGTAATGCATATACTGTGAGAGTAATTCCCGAGTGTTTTTCTTCTAGGATTCAACACCAGCACTAACGTCGTCGTCCTGGCTGGCACCAACAGACCAGACATCTTGGATCCTGCACTCATGAGGCCTGGCAGATTTGACAGGCAGATTTACATAGGTATGGAGTCTTTCAATTGAACTGGAGCTCAGGCTGTGCAGTGATAATTTCAGTGAAATGTCAACATACAGAATATTGATATTCATATTGACAAGGACTTCATAACACATTTAGAACCCATACATAACAATTTCCTAATCAGCAGACTAAATGAGCGTTTCACGAAATCCAATACATGTCCATGTTTCAGGCCCACCTGACATCAAAGGCAGGGCGTCCATCTTCAAAGTGCACTTACGGCCCATCAAACTGGACCCTGCTATGGACAAAGACGGACTGGCCAGGAAGATGGCTGCCGCCACACCAGGCTTCACAGGCATGTTGAGCTGCTCTGTGTGAGAGATGGCATGTTGATTATCATGTCAATGTTTTTGAAACATCCTCACTGTCTTCCTGTCTTCACCAGGAGCCGACATAGCTAACGTGTGTAACGAGGCTGCCCTCATTGCTGCTAGACATCTCAACCCACATGTGGAAGGGAAACACTTTGAGCAGGCCATCGACAGGGTCATTGGAGGTGGGTTGTAATGTCTTCCATGGTCTTGTATTATTATGTTATCTCAGCTTTGTGAATCAGTGTTAATTAAATCAACAATGGCTATGACAATAAATATTTCTCAACAACCTATTTCCCCTGAGAAAACTAATGATGATAACGAGACGAGATGCCATGGAAAAAAACTAACATTTGTTTTCATTTTAATTGACTAAAATGCTACGAGATGAGAAATCCACTTGACTATTGGACATTCAATTTGACATAAACCCGCTGTGCACAGGTGTCTATTCCACATTGAGTCAACGTGGAAACAACGTTTATTCAACCAGTGTGTGCCCAATGGGAAGCTTCTTTTCATCTGTTTAGTCCAATCATAAGCATGCATGCCAAGTATTTAATGCAATCCTCTCATTGGCAGAATTAACGTCTTTCAGTTGCGTGATCCGATTGAGACGATCTGCCCGGCTCTCCCACACAGCTCCCAGGCAGTCATTCAGTCACTCGTCAATCTTTTGAACTGATGGGCAGCCAGCTAGTTACTTCAATTGTAACTAGCTTAAACTAGAAACAATCATTTTTACCATCTCTTGCTTTCATGTAGGCTTTGAAAGTAAAACAAATGCACTGACTAATATGTGACTAAACTGACTAAAACTAGACAAATTGTCCCAGAGTTTTAGTCAACTGGTTATAACTAAAAATAAGAAGAATGAAATGACTAAAATTGGACTTAAAGGTGTTTTAGTCATAGACACTAACACACACAACAAAAAACGAAATCTAAAATAGCTGACAAAATGAACAGTGTTGTGAATGTCCCATCTTTAGGATGAGGTGAGGTGTGGATGGTAGTAGAATGGTGAAGATATAACACTGCTGCTGTCTGTCTCTCTCTGTCTGTAGGTCTTGAGAAGAAGACCCAGGTTCTGCAGCCCAATGAGAAGAAGACTGTAGCGTACCATGAGGCTGGCCACGCCATAGTGGGTTGGTTCCTGCAACATGCCGACCCACTGCTGAAGGTACAGTAACTCCCTCTTTTAAAGGCCCGGTTGTGTTTACCTGGCTGTTTGGTTGGGGGTTGCTAACCAGAGAAATATATATTTTTTTACTAGCACATTTGCATGTGACTTTCATAGTGCAGTTTTGACACTGCACACAACAGACAGCTCAGCTGCACCTTCCACTGTGTGTTGGTGTGAATAGAGCAGTGTTTCCCAAACTCTGTCTTGACCCCCCCCCCCCCCCCCGTGTGCACATTTTGTTTTTGCCCTAGCACTACAAGCTTGATGATTTGGTTATTTGAATCAGCTATGTAGTGCTAGGGCAATAACAAACTCTCCCAGTACTGTCCAGTCTCAAAACGCATCTTATACATCCCAGGTGTGAAATAGTGTACAAATCACCCAAGTCCCACTGCAGTACTGTTCACATGGTCATACTGAACAGTTTCTGACATTGGCTTGCAGACGGGTCAATGACAGTGTCTGTCACACAATTGGATCACAGGTTGGAATATGGGGATATTGAATGTGGGGTTCTAAAATAATAACTTTGATTCTCCTGCATGGGTTTAACACACATTTAGGTTTCAAAATTGACATGGCCCAAAATGAGTACGTTTGTTTTAATTACATAAATTGGTCGAGTACACACACATTACATGACCAAAAGTATGTGGACACCTGCTCGTCGAACATCTCATTTCAAAATCATGGGCATTAATATGGAGTTGGTTCCCTCTTTGCTGCTATAACAGCCTCCACTCTTCTGGGAAGGCTTTCCACTAGATGTTGGAACATTGCTGCAGGGACTTGCTTCCATTCAGCCACGAGCATTAGTGAGATCGGGCACTGATGTTGGGCGTTTAGGTCGGGCACTGATGTTGGGCGTTTAGGTCGGGCACTGATGTTGGGCGTTTAGGTCGGGCACTGATGTTGGGCGTTTAGGTCGGGCACTGATGTTGGGCGTTTAGGTCGGGCACTGATGTTGGGCGTTTAGGTCGGGCACTGATGTTGGGCGATTAGGTCGGGCACTGATGTTGGGCGTTTAGGTCGGGCACTGATGTTGGGCGTTTAGGTCGGGCACTGATGTTGGGCGTTTAGGTCGGGCACTGATGTTGGGCGTTTAGGTCGGGCACTGATGTTGGGCGTTTAGGTCGGGCACTGATGTTGGGCGTTTAGGTCGGGCACTGATGTTGGGCGTTTAGGTCGGGCACTGATGTTGGGCGTTTAGGTCGGTCACTGATGTTGGGCGATTAGGTCGGGCACTGATGTTGGGCGTTTAGGTCGGGCACTGATGTTGGGCGTTAGGCCTGGCTTGCTGTCGGCATTCCGGCTTGTGGCTGAAATAGTCAAATCCACTAATTTGAAGGGATGTCCACATACTTTTGTGTATATAGTGTATTTTGCCGATGTTATCGAAGGTGCAGAGAAATGCTTATATTTTTTGCTCCAACAGTGCAGTATAGCAAACAATACACACAAATCCCCAAAATAAAGAAATGAAGAAACAACTGGAATCAATAGGAGACTGGGAGACTTGTTAGAGCTCATTATATTGTATAACCATGAGTCAGGAGAGCGAACTAGGTCCCCATGACGGGTAGCCGTCTGCAGGCATAGGGGTCTCTTTGTGTGGACATTAAGACTTACGTCATGAGGTGCTTTATGGCCCAATTCAATCAAACGTCCATTCTGCATTTGAAAAATCACATTCTGCAGGTTCAGCTCCACGTTTTTCTCTTTGCATTGAGGGTCTCTTGCAGAGTGAGTTTGATGGAAATGTTGAAATATGATTTGATGTGATTTATTTGATCATTTAAAAACACAATTCAACCACACGTGTTGATACAATGAGATTAAAAGATGTGGCATGTGTGATCTAGAGGAACAGGATTTGGAAAGATGCTTTTCTGTCATTATTCTAATGCCATGTGTCCCTTTTCTCTTCCCCTAGGTGTCCATCATCCCCAGAGGGAAGGGTTTGGGGTATGCCCAGTACCTCCCCAAGGAGCAGTACCTGTACACGCGGGAGCAGCTGTTTGACAGGATGTGTATGATGCTGGGAGGACGTGTGGCTGAACATGTCTTCTTTGGGAAGATCACCACTGGAGCCCAGGACGACATGAAAAAGGTCACCCAGTCAGCCTACGCACAGGTACCCTACTGTATGGCATTCAGAGGAAAGTTCAAGCGTTGCACTTTAATTGATAGCTAAGCTAACATTTGAGCCTCACAGCCTCAGAGATTTCAGAATGAATCCCCAGAGCTTTTAAAATGAATCCCCAGTTACAATAAAAAAAACAAAGCAATGGTTAAAAAAAGCTATGGTTACTATTCAACAGTGTTGATAGGAGTTTGTCTTAGGAAATGTTACTGTCTATTATAAACTGGGTGGTTTGAGTCCCTGAATGCTGATTGGCTGATAGTCGTGGTATATCAGACTGTATACTACAGGTATGATAACTTTTATTTTTACTGCTCTAATTACGTTGGTAAACAGTTTATAATTAAGCACCTCAGGGGTTTGTGTTATATGGCCAATATACCACGGCTAAGGGCAGTATCCAGGCACTCCGCGTTGCATCGTGTGTAAGAACAGCCCTTAGCCGTGGTATATTCGCCATATACCACACCCCCCTCGGGCCTTATTGATTAATTATCTCACAGTACCTGTTGTATTTCTGATCCCCACATCTCTTCCTGTCTCCAGATAGTGCAGTTTGGGATGAGTGAGAAGGTAGGCCAGGTGTCTTTTGACCTTCCTCGGCAAGGGGAGATGGTGATGGAGAAGCCTTACAGCGAGGCCACTGCAGAGCTCATAGACCAGGAGGTCAGAGACCTGGTGGACAGTGCCTACCAGAGGACCATGGAGCTGATTGTGGACAAGAGAGAGTGTGTGGACATGGTGAGAATTGCATTGACCTACGTGAACGTCACGTAGTTCTAAGGTTTTCAGATTACTCTGCCATGTCATGCTCGACTGTCAAGGGCACACCCGTCTAGATTTAGTTTTCTTGCTGGGCTTAAAGATGGGAAACGGCACCACTGACCGCCCCACCACCGTTGTTATTGTAGCAGAGCTGAGGAGCATTGTGCAGCATGGTAAAGAAATGATGGCACTACATATTGTGCTCTTCTATCACGTGTGTAATGATGTCTGATGAGGAAAAAACTGTGTTGATGGTTTGCAGTAACTTTTATGTTGTAATATCTCAAAACGTATGTGACCGTTTCACCTTTAAGGATGGCAGCTTTAAGATCAAACAGAAATGTAGTAGTCCCTAGAGCTGCTGTCTGGCTCTTTCTCATGTCCACCCTGTGTCATGAATGCCACTGGGACCCCACCGTTCCTCTCTCTTCACCCCAGGTGGGGAAGCGTCTCCTGGAGAAGGAGGTCTTGAACAAGGCAGACATGCTGGAGCTGCTGGGGCCACGGCCATTTGAGGAGAAGTCAACTTATGAGGAGTTTGTGGAGGGGACAGGCAGCTTTGAAGAGGACACCAGTCTGCCAGAGGGCCTGAAGGACTGGAACCAGGAGAGAGGGGACCTAGCTGAGGAGCTGGACACAGCCAAGGAGAAACAGGCCCAATAGGCAGGACAAACGGTGACAGGCAACCTCTTAACCCAACCTCTGTCTTAGCACACACCAGTCATGTAGTCTAGGCAGAGAGGAGGGTTGGGTGACTTAGCATAGTACACTGCCCCCAGACATATTTATCTGAGTGCAAAACAAACTTTCAATCAGAATGCAAATCTTTTAATGCCTTATTATTGGCCATATTGGAGGTGAGCCTCATGGTACTCAAAGGCTAATTTAATGGACAGTGGACACATTGTGTTTGAGAGATTTGATCTTTTTATGAGTTGCATGTTTTCTCTTTCTCCACATAAATAAGTTTGTCAACTGAATCATGTACATTTGGCTCGTGTTTTGATATCTTCAGCTATTTATTTCAATAAAAGGGGCTTCCTCCCAACTGTATTTCTTTCCCTCCCTCAAATGAATGCTACATTTCAAAACGTGTCGTTCATCTCTATATACCATTGACATAAAGGTACTGGTTATGAACAATGTTAATATCCTAGTTCATCAAAATGCTACTGGCAGAAAGATAAAAATATACTCCCCTAGATGTGTTGAAATGTGCACTGTCTCTTCCATCTCTCAGCCTTGCACTGGTCATTTGTGATTAAGCCCTCACACTACAACTGTATAGTGTGGTGTTAAGGCCAGTTTATACCTGGTGCTAACATGGTTCCTTTTTCCTGATCTTGTCTACATTCTGATTGTGCCTGTATTTCCAGAAATGTGTCTATTATCCATCCACTGTTTCTGGATTGTGACCAAACTTTTATGCAAATTGTGTCACAGCTATCCTTTCTAAATATTTATTGTAAGACCTATTGATGTACTCAGTCAATGATGCCACTTAGAGGGCAGAATAATTATTTAAATGGTTTCTCTGTCCAGATCTGTCTACACTTGTGAGGTATTCAGACACAATGCGTGGGCAGGATGATCTGATCACAATCGGTCTTTTGATTGTCTACATGTCTAAAAATGTGGGCACAATCAGAATGTGGACAAGAGCAGGACAAAGGACGCAAGTTAGAATCATGTATAAACAGAGCTTTAGATGTTCTGCTGTTGTTGATGTACAGTATTGCTAGATGCATACATCTCTACAGAATTGTAAACAAATTATTTTATTGGGTGATCTGTGTGAATCAGGAAGTTGCTACCTCACTTTAAAGCAATATATTCAACTAAATTTCTCTCATAGGTTTGTGAAAATTGTCCCCCTAGATATTTCAGGATTTCCAGTATACTGTAGTTGTCATTACTACTGATCACCACTGAAGATGTCTAACAGTTTAGAATTACAGATGTAATAACCTATAATACATTTTGTTTAAAATGTGGTTGTGTGTAGTTGAGGGTTTTTGGATTGTGCACTGAAGGTAAGTTTGCCTGTTACTATACAGTCAACCTCTTGTTCTCCAGTTACTGGGGATGGACCGAAAGAGCTTTTCCATTTGTATTAAAAAGATAAAGATTCTGTGTACGAAAGCAATGGCTATACTACAATGTATAAAACATGTTTTTGTTTGATAAATAAATGCAGTGGTGAATTTTTTTCAGTATCGGTATGTTTCCAGTACAAACTGCCATCAACCATTTGCACACGTCACAGATAATGTCCCTCTGTATCAGTTTCTTATTGGTCTAGCTCTTATAGGGGACAACAATGAAAAAGGTACAAGATACCATATTTTAAATATTCAATATATTGTAATATTCCTCAATATCTCAAAGCACCTATGGCATCTCATTTACATGTAGTCCTAGTTACTATATGCAGATCGTTTTGATGATTCAAATATTGAAATAGACCATGTTTACCAACAGTGAGCTTGTAATAATTTTACAGGGAAGAAATGGGCCAGAGGGTTGCTGGCATTAACATCTCAGGTGCCACCTACTGCCGTTGTGCCCTTGAGCAAGGCACTTAACCCCTAATTTCGGAGCAAGAAACACAAGCATTTCGCTACACCCGCAATAACATCTGCTAAACACGTATGTGACCAATAAAATGTGATTGATTTGATAATGCTGCTCTGTGGATGATCCTGTGCTGCTCTCAGCTACTCATGTAAGTATGGGCTCAATTCAATCCGTATCGCCGTAATTCGTCGCTATAGCGCAATTTAAATTTAAAGGCAATGTTCCCGCTTTTGAGGAGACTACATTCACAGTAAACACTGCATATGTCAGCTCAATAAGAGCTACTGCGCTGGAGTACGGCGAGACGGATTCTATTGAGCCCTGTGTCCAGTGGGGTTGGGAATAAGACAGAAAAATATGGAATGTTCTGATTCACATTTGACAATAGGTTATTGTTTAACAGTCTCCTCCCCCTGACAATTATTTTGTAAAGCGTCATGCGTACCAGTAATCATAAACTATACTAGATCTCACCTCTCAGTTCTGAGGGAATTGTCACCAGCATGTTCCATTCAAATCACCAGTGTAATGACATACATTATTGCTTATAAATTAGAGATTAATATTCCTTCCTCTTTTGTAGCACAAAGTTTTGGTATGGTAGTTCATTCCAACATACAAAAAAACAACAGTATCAATACAGTACATCTTAATGTTACTGTGTATAAATATGAGAAAATGTTCCTATTTTCCTGTTAATGGGCATATTATGGCAACAGTTCTCCAGCTGAGTGAGGTTGTCAGGGTGGATGTCCTTCAGTCTGCACTAAGATGGATTGCCCAGTAGAGGGCTGAAATCTTTCTACCATATCAGTGTCTCCATGAAAATAACAGTCTCTCCCTTCGATTCACATGTCCACAAACTCATATCCCATGGCTCGTACAAAAGAAATTGAGGCATTTGTTAGGACTGGTTCGTTTCTTTCTCTATCGGTGTGGGAAAAGGAGTCTTACAAGAAAATAGCCCTTTTATTGTTACGCCAGAGTTGACTTGAACTACTGTGTTAGTAGGTTATTTACGTAGTTGTAGGTCTTTTAGAAAATGTACAAAAATGGAATGTTAAGATAGTTTAGTCTGCATTCTCATGTCCATCTGAGAACCACAGGCCATAAGAGAGATGGAGCCTGGTTAATTCCATCTGCGCAGGGCCAATGAGGTGGCCAGAGAAGCCAAGAAGAGGGCCACCGATAGGCTGATCTCTGAAGCTCCTCCACAGTCCTTGGCATTTTCCTACAATCAGCAAGAAGGCCATTTCAATATTAACACAAAACGTCACGGAAACTGCTGTGACTTCACTGCTACTGCTTTATATTGATTGACACAATATTCTACTTTGACTATTCATCTGTAGGACTAGAAGTACATTTAAATTGAACAAACACTTCTCTCTTTCAATTTCAACATGCCTGCAATGCAAACATTGTAACCAGCAACTGTAATTAAGTCAATATTATGCCATTATACAACCAGTTAAAAAGAGAGGAGGAGGATGGCTGACCTTAGGATGGTAGGCATGGCAGGACTTTGGGCGCCGCCGGACTTTCTGAGATTTCATCCTGTTACACTTGACTGATGCATTGTATTTGACTTCTTTGGGCTCCAGGGTGATGGAGGAGTACTGCCGGGAGCAGTCACAGTCCGCCTGAACCACCATCAACACCAGGTTACTGTCAGGGACTGCTTGCACCACAAACATCCTGCCACACAAAATATTAAGTTAACATTACATACATATAGTCATTTAAGGTAACACTTTATTTTATTGTTAGTATCTCTGTGTAACATCACTCCAAACATTCTGGAACAGAACACATTCATTTAACATTCCATTATGGAACACAACACATTCAGCTATCAATACATTGTGGATACATTGAAAAGAAATGTAGTCAAAATGCAGTTCAGATAATTGCAGGTAGGTATCATGGCCACAAGATGGCGCCACCACTGTGGAGTTGACTGAGAAGGTTTCTTACTTCTGACAGCGTCCACATTTGAGGAGGCTGTTGGTCTCTTTGATGGAGTTGTCTAACATGAAGCCAGGATACTCTGTGTCACACGGCTGCAACGCGTCCGTCCTCTTTGCTTTATGGGCTAATGAGGATAAAGTTGTTTGTTTCAAAGACATGCATAGCCTACTCGCGCAGGCGCCGGCCCATGCACACGCACACGTACACACACACTTCCTACCCAGAAGTAGGCATCCATTCGAGAGCTGTGGAGCTCTACTCACATGTATGGTAGCCAGCCTTGGCTGTGTTAGGAATCCCGGTGGAGAGGATAGGAGATGGAGGGGCACCATTCACCATGGAGATGAACATGTCAATGGGATCGGCATACGGTCAAATGATAGCCATGGGGGACAAAATGGTTGGGAGAAAGCAATTGGATGAGAGAAATGGTTGGGAGAAAGCAATTGGATGAGAGAAATGGTTGGGAGAAAGCAATTGGATGAAGAGAAAATGAATTGTGAACCATGAGATATGGTATGAAAACTGCAGGATGATTCAGCAAATGTATATGAAAGCACAAACATGTATTCAGACTGTTATACAGTCACCACTAGCCTTAGTCACTCTTCTAGCCGGCTACCACCTGGTACTCTCCCCTGCACCTTCGAGACTGCTGCCCCATGGACATAGTCATTGAACACTGGTCACATTAATAATGTTCACATACTGTTTTACCCACTTTATATGTATATACTGTATTCTAGTCATGGCTCATCCTATATAACTACTGATGTACACACCTTCTCTATTCATATACTGTCCATACTGTCTATTCACATCATTATTTGTATATATATTTATATTCCAGTCTCTGACATTGCTCCATCTGATATTTCTTACTTTCTTATTTTTCTGGATTATGTGTGTATTGTTTTATTTTATATTACCAGGTGTTGCTGCACCTGCGATAACATCTGTAAATCTGTGTATGCGACCAATCAATTTAGATTTGATTTGAAGTTTGGTGTAGGACTCTACCTCCACAAGTATGTATCCAAACCTCTTTGCAATGGCCTTTGTCACAAAGTATTGAGAGCATTTACCATCTACAACGTAATCCGAGTGCCATAGCCCACAGAAGTTGAACTCCAGTAAGAACCTGTGCAGAAGCAGAGTTGTTGGGAGAGAAAATCAAGTGTCAAAAACAATTCAGTTCAGTTCAAAACAACATTACACTAGAGTGATGACAAACAGCATATACACACCATTTTTCATAAACTCAGCCTGAAATGTGCATTTCACACTTACATCAACATGTGAGAGAAGAACCATTTAATCACTGCAGCAAGGCCATAGAAAGGCTACAGGAAGGAAAGATAGAGATACAGAGTGAGATAGAGAGAGAGAGAGAAAGAGGGAGCGAGAGAGAGAGAGATACAGAGAGAGAGAGAAAGAGGGAGCGAGAGAGAGACACACAGAGAAAGAGGGAGAGAGAGAGAGAGAGAAAGATGAAAGAGAATAAAACATAGGTAACCCAAGTGAAAGAGAACAAGAAGAGAGCATCCGTTAAGTAATTATATTTTACAACCAGCAGGCAGCACATAACAAACGTTTCAGCAAATAGTGCCTTCTTCAGGGTTAAGAAATATTGATAAACATGACTCACGCTGAGCAGAGGGCGAGCACTACTGGAATGACTGTGTCCTGATCTGCACATTCCCTGGTAGTCATACAACGACACCCTGTTGGACACACAACAATAAGCCTTTTACTGCACTGGGCTAAATCAGGGTCACACAGAGTGTTTCTTGGTACTCTTAAACAAATCTACTTAAAAAAAAAGTATACACCTCACACACATGGTTATGGGCCTAATAAAAAGAAGACATGTGTACCATGTCACATATAGAGCTGAAATGTATTCAATGTTGAGTTTGCATCCTAATATGACACTTTATATACATCACAGAAGACTGAAATATAGCAAACTGTTTGACGTAGAAGCACCAGATTTTCGGCGGTAAAAAAAGTTGATTAATTATGAAATGATGAAGAATATTAATACCTTTGACTGCAGGAAAGGGTCTACGAAGTTAGGGGTTACATAACCTTGCACAATAGAATCAATCAATGGGATAATATCCATATATCCATCGTAATGTAGCTCCTCTTACTTCTTGTACATGCCCGACTTAATCAACGCTGCCATCACAGACCCGTCCACTTCCCCAAAGAAACGTCCGACCTGTAGAGACAATGACAGGAGGGGGTTATATTCAGAGATGACATCATCTAGGTCTACAGAGCCTTCTGACTATACAAGGGATCTCTTTTGCATCAGAGAGATGGAGCCAGAGGGAGATTGCGTAACACCAAGAATAGCCTTCAGTACCTTATTGCTTCAAATCTGCATGACCTAGCACAAACTCCCATAGCAACACCATCAATTAGACACAGCCATAAGAGGCTAAACTTAATATGCCCTCTTGCTCCTTACAGTATTCTGTACCTCTATGTATTTACCTGTTACTATCATGTACTGTATGTTAGTCGTTTTACACTTCACAGGGTGATACTGTTGTCTGTGAATGAGTGTCACAGCTTATTTAACATGACAGAAAGGTTAACCTCATATACAGTACAGTATACACTCCCCTCTATCTGTCTTCTCTTACTGTAGCACATCCCTGTACTCTGAATTATTCAAGGTCACTTTGTTTAAGCCACACTGTCCAAGTTTCATAGTCATCCTCCCTCCTCATCCCGTTTCTCTCTAACTGCGGCTGGCACTTTATTTCAATCTCAGGGAGAAGGGAAGGGGACGCATTTCCCTGTGGCTTTTTAAGAGATGCAGTGTTTGCCGAGGGTCTGTGTGTGTGTGTCTGTGTGAGTATGTGTGTCTGTGTCTGTGTCTGTGTCTGTCTCTGTGTTTGTCTGTGTGAGTGTGTGTGTCTGTGTGAGTATTTGTGTCTGTGTGAGTATGTGTGTCTGTCTCTGTGTGTCTGTGTGTGTGTGTGTGTGTCTGTGTGTGTGTGTGTGTGTGTGTGTGTGTGTGTGTGTGTGTGCCTGTGTGTGCCTGTGTGTCTGTCTCTGTGTGTCTGTGTGTGTGTCTGTGTGTGTGTGTGTGTGTGTCTGTGTCGGTGTGTGTGAGTGAGTGTGTGTCTCTGTGTGTGTGTGTGTGTGTGTGTGTGTATGTGTGTCTGTCTCTGTGTGTCTGTCTGTCTGTCTGTCTGTCTGTCTGTGTGTGTGTGTGTGTGTGTGTGTGTGTGTGTGTGTGTGTGTGTGTGTGTGTGTGTGTGTGTGTGTGTGTGTGTGTGTGTGTGTGTGAGTGTGAGTGTGTGTCTGTGTGTGTCTGTGTGTGTGTGTGTGTGTGTGTGTGTGTGTGTGTCTTTGTGAGTGTGTGTGTTTCCCGAGTGTGAGCTCCGGTCCCTGGGTCCCTGAAACCAGAGCTCGGAATGGAACTTGACGCTCTATTTACCTGAAAGAAATGCAGTGAAATAAAAACGCAACAACGTTTCGGTGCAAAACTTGGCAAACAATGTATCCATCCTAGGACAGGAATCTAATGCAGAACCAAAACAGCAGTGTGTCCTCCATCAAATCTATTACCAACATACTACATGTTGTGTTGTCAGCATCTAGACTTTGTTTCTGCTTAGTCACACTCTAGTACGAGCTATGTACATCAGAAATTCTAAGGAAGTTGGTTATGACCCATTTCTTCAAGGCAGCACTGTACTCCTTTCGTATCTTGAATGATTAAATATTTACAGAGCTCTGCCTTAGCCCAATCCCTCTCTCTGAATAAAAAGGGGGAGCACTTGGTGTTCCCACAAAACTTTGTCAAAGTCCTAACCTCAGCAAAATGTTACGGGGTTGCACTTTATCATAATATCTGCTTACTAAGGTTTGCTTTAGTGCCTTACTGAGACATAAACATATTGAATTAAGAGGGAAAATTTAAATACGTGCATCCTTGGTTTG
This sequence comes from Salvelinus fontinalis, assembly GCF_029448725.1. Taxonomy (NCBI): domain Eukaryota; kingdom Metazoa; phylum Chordata; class Actinopteri; order Salmoniformes; family Salmonidae; genus Salvelinus; species Salvelinus fontinalis. The sequence continues at coordinate 9,409,560 of NC_074669.1, forward strand.
GCCTGAGTAGTCTTAATGTCAGTAAATGTTTTATTTAATCGGGACTGGCAGTGACGCAGTAGAAATACGTATACACTGACAGACCGAACAAGATGGTGTGTGTGTGTTTGTTTCACTCACCTCCAGCCCACACTCCTCCTTAACCCCAAGATATATTTTTTCATTATGAAATGATGACAAATATTAATTACATTCCACCCATGAGGCCAACATATTGTGATTTGCTCATTTGACTGCAGGAAATTATTAATTTAATCCGCATTCGTTTTTATCAAAGTGGTTTTAGTAGACCATGGTAATCCCAGGGTACACGCATGATATAAGATACCACACTGACTACCTACTATAATGTGTAGTATAATAGGGTCTTATAGCCCCCCACGGTCATAGTCTTCAAGTGCATTCTAAGATTTAAGGGCCCAATACCCATCACACTGTTATGCTATGAACACTTATGTTATGAACACTGCCATGGCCCTTGTCCATTCCACCCCACTAATTCTCAGTAATACGGTTAGTCCAGTCCTCCCTCTACAGTCAAGTCAAGTAAAGGTGGCGTGGGCTGCTTGGTACCTTTAGCTCCAGTTAGTGATAAGGTGGCAGCTTACTGTCTTTAGCCCCAGTTAATCAGTCAGTTCTCTGCTAATTCCTGTAAGAGGGATTAGGACCATAAATGTCCTGAAATCCTATGAGTGCTTCAGGTGTTGTTTTGGCCTGGTACTTACTGCCTCACAGTGTGCTCCTCTCTCTCAATTCAGTTAAACTCAACAGACTTTATTAACATGGCAAGTTAAATGAATAACATTGTCAAAGTACACATACTGTATGAAGTGCCTCTATGGCAATTCAGATGGCTGATTGAGGACCTTTTAACTGAAGAATGTGTAACTTTTCTACGATTGTGTTTTTTTTCTCTGTTTTGCTTTTCGTAGTGTATTGATATATATATTTTTTGCAATTACAGGGCTCATCTGTAAAAGAGACCTTGGTCTCAGCATGACTCCCTGTCAAAATAAAGGTACAACAAAATGGTTGGACTAACAGTTATAAAGTAATACTAATAACAGGCGTAGTAGCAGTGGAAATTATATTAACATTAACAGCAACTACAACAATTGTCATGAGAATATTATTAAATTAAAGTAATGGCAGTAGGCTAATTGTAACATGGCTGAGGAGCCACATGGCATGGTATGAAAGACAAAACACAACGCAAAATACTATTGTTACATTGTACTTTTCACTGGCTGTCCCTCAGGTTGTGGCTGGATTACACAAATTTGGCTGACAAAACTGTGCATTTTGACTGAAAACAGTCTGGGTAGTCATTTGATTAGATGTTCAGGAGTCTTACGGCTTGGGGGTAGAAGCTGTTTAGAAGCCTCTTGGACCTAGACTTGGTGCTACGGTACCGCTTGCCGTGCGGTAGCAGAGAGAACAGTCTATGACTAGGGTGGCTGGAGTCCTTGACAATTTTTAGGGCCTTCCTCTGACACCACCTGGTATAGAGGTCCTGGATGGCAGGAAGCTTGGCCCCAGTGATGTACTGGTTCGTTCGCTCTACCCTATGGAGTGCCTTGCGGTCGGAGGTTGAGCAGTTGCCATACCAGACAGTGATGCAACCAGTCAGGATGCTCTCGATGGTGCAGCTGTAGAACCTTTTGAGGATCTGAGCAACCATACCAAATCTTTTCAGTCTCTTGAGGGGGAATAGGTTTTGTCGTGCCCGCTTCATGACTGTCATGGTGTGCTTGGACCATGTTAGTTTGTTGATGATGTGGACACCAAGGTACTTGAAGCTCTCAACCTGCTCCACTGCAGCCCTGTCGCTGAGAATGGGGCATGCTGTATTCCACAATAATCACCTTTGTCTTGATCACATTGAGGGAGAGGTTGTTGTCCTGGCACCACACATCCAGGTCTCTGACCTCCTCCCTATAGGCTGTCTCGTCGTTGTCGGTGATCAGGACTACCACTGTTGTGTCATCGGCAAATTTAATGATGGTGTTGAAGTCGTGCCTGGCCATGCAGTCATGATTGAACAGGTAGTACAAGAGGGGGCTGAGCACGCACCCCTGAGGGGCCCCGGTGTTGAGGATCAGCGTTGCGGATGTGTTGTTACCTACCCTTACCACCTGGGGGTGGCCTGTCAGAAAGTCCAGGATCCAGTTGCAGAGGGAGGGGTTTAGTCCCAGGGTTCTTAGCTTATTGATGAGCTTTGAGGTTTGAGTCTTTGACACAGTGTAATAGGAAATGCAGCTCTGTCTCTACCTCTCCCCGGGGGCAGAGTGAGCACAGCCCGTCCTCTCTGGGCAGCCAGGTTTGCCTGTGACGACTGGACTCTATGGGCAGGCTGTGCTCACGAAGGCTGTTCTTTCTTTTTCTTCTCCCCCCCTCTCTCTGCCACCCCCTCTCTCTGCCACCCCCTCTCTGCCACCCTATCTATCTATCTATCTATCTATCTATCTATCTATCTATCTATCTATCTATCTATCTATCTATTTATCTATCTATTTATCTATCTATTGTTGTTAAGGAGACACCTGCGCTGAACATGCCCTCTAAGAAATGTGTTGAGATGCGACCACCTGACCTTACGTGTATTTACATGGTCAAGCCGACCAGATAGTGATTATATAAATGATCCCTCCCTTGGTCTGCTGATCTGCTTATCAAACGGTTCAACGTGTTCATTAACCACAGTTATCATTCATTACATAACAAAGCATGTATGATGTACTAGATGTGGGCTACATAAGAGTTGTCAACTGGTGTATCATGGTGGTGGTGTTAGCTGAACGGATTGGTTTGATCTGTTCGGGTCACTGGGTGGTCATGCTGTCAGACCCTTACCTCTGACCTCTCTTTAGAGACTATGATGAAGCCGTTGCTGTCCACAAGGAAACAGTTGACATCCTGGAGGAATAAGAGACAGGACATTAGTTAAACAGTATTGGCACTTATTCAATGATGATATTGACATTCATGAATTGAATGGGAACTGACTCAAACACTGCAGAACAGGCTCAGTACTTACAGTGCTCTGACAGCTGAGAGGGCAGACACCTTCCACTTCAGTACACTGGAGAGAGAGAAGAGAGAGAAGAGACGGACGGACGGACGGACGGACGGACGGACGGACAGACAGACAGACAGACAGACAGACAGACAGACATAAAGGTCAAGGTATTGAATAAGGTCGACCACCACTCAGATTCACATGAATCATGTGACTGATAGCTGTATATGGATTTGGAACATATCAACCACCATAACAACAACATAAACATGACTGGTTCTACAGCCAGTCAATATGGTGTGATAACTTCTACACTCTAGAGAGTAGTTCATGTACTGTATCAACAGAAAATAAAAGGTCACTGTTTACGTACGTCTGTGTCAGCGGGCTGTGAGTGGACGTGAGAGACAGAGGTAGACCAGGAGAAAGACAAAGAGACAGAGAGATGATAAAGAATTAGCACTTAGCAGATAATCCTAAAATATACATATGTAGGATCTTTTGCTGTTGATCATTTCAGACGTTACTTTGCAAAAAATTTACCAAACCCTTCAAAAAATGTCCATTAATTATAATCCACATAATAGTTCACATTTCCTGTTGCTGCAGGATTATTTTCCTGCTGTAGCATACTGGCTCAAATTAAGATCCTACTTCTGTAGTGATGTCACACATTGTGTGTATGTGATCCCTGCACAGGAACTGATCCTGTGACCTTGACGTTGCCATGCTCTTACCAACTGAGCCAGAGATGGATTTGTGTCAGGTGTGTGTGTGTGTGTGTGTGTGTGTGTTGCTCCCTCACCTGAAAGGCAATGGTCCATAGCCTCTTCTCCAGCATCTCCAAGGACATCTGCACCCCAATGGCTAAAAATAGAACACACACACAGGTCAGTTGAGAGAGGAAAACATGGACTCTGCAAAAACCCTGAAGCCTAATTTACTGTGTCCGTCTGTGAGTGACTACTGAGAGGCTGGGTGGGTGTGGTGTTGGGCATTATAGTGTGACAGGAAATCAATCAGGCCTTCAGTTCACCTCTATGCAGTTTGCTCAGTTAGCATCAGGCTTCTGCTGTTTGCATGCAAATGGACACTGTAGTACCACTGATGGGCTAGCATGTTTATTATCTAAGCATAACAGTGGTGGAAAAAGTACCCAATTGTCATACTTGAGTAAAAGTTAAGATACCTTAACAGAAAATGACTGAAGTAAAAGTAAAAGTCACCCAGTAAAATAATACTTGGGTAAAAGTCTAAAAGTATTTAATTTAAAATATACTTAAGTATCAAAAGTAAATGTAATTACTCAAATAGACTTAAGTATCAAAAGTAAAATAATTTAAAATTCCTTTTATTAAGCTAACCAGACGGCACCCTTTTCTTATTTAAAAAAATACAGATAGCCAGAGGGCACACTCCAACATTCCAACATCATTTACAAACGAAGCATGTGTGTTTAGTGAGTCCACCAGATCAGAGGCAGTAGGGATGACCAGGGATGTTCTGTCCTGCTAAGCATTCACAATGTAACGAGTACTTTTGATTGTCAAGGAAAATGTATGGAGTAAAAAGTACATTTTTTTCCTTCTGAATGTAGTGAGTAAAAGTAAAAGTAGTCAAAAATATAAATAGTAAAGTAAATTACGGATACCCCAAAAACTACTTCAGAAGTACTTTAAAGTATTTTTACTTGAGTACTTTACACCACAAATGCGTAGTCACTTTACAAATGACCTCGTCTAACTTGTACCCCTGCACATTGACTCTGTACCGGTACCCCCTGTATATATCCTCGTTATTGTTAAGTCATTTTCTCTAGGTACTTTTAATTTTTTTTTTTTTTTACTTTAGTTAATTTAATAAATATTTTCTTAACTCTATTTCTTTAACTGCAATGTTGGTTAAGGGCTTGTAAGTAAGCATTTCACAGTAAGGTCTACACTTGTCGTATTCGACACATGACAAATCAAGTTGGATTTGATTTGAGGCGTGCGTTACAGGTAAATTGTGTTTGGGAAGGGTGAGACTCTGAACACATCTACCAGGCTTTCACGGTTGCTCTGTGCTTGTTGATACTTCTGCAGAGTTCTGTGTCATGAGATATCAATGCTTCATTTCACCAGATGGTTACTTAATTGTCTTGTTAAAATGGTAATTAGCTATTGCTTGTCTGATGTTATGCCTATATCATGTCTCTCTTTTTGTTGTGGATCTCTTTTGACGGAATGCAATTTCTGTGAATAACAGACAACAAAAGTACTAATCTAAACTCATCTAATATCATCTAACCTCATCTAACATCATCTAACCTCATCTAACATCATCTAACCTAATTTTATATAATCTAACCTCATCTTATATCATCTAACCTCATCTTATATCATCTAACCTCATCTTATATCATCTAACCTCATCTCATATCATCTAACCTCATCTAATATCATTTTACCTCATTTTATATAATCTAACCTCATTTTATATAATCTAACCTCATTTTATATAATCTAACCTCATTTTATATCATCTAACCTCATCTTATATCATCTAACCTCATCTTATATCATCTAACCTCATTTTATATAAAATTAACCTCATCTTATATCATCTAACCTCATCTTATATCATCTAACATCATCTTATATCATCTAACCTCATCTAATATCATCTAACCCAGTAACTATGCAATTTACTCAATTTTTATGATGGCTCACACACACATGCAGGCAAGTAAATTGCATAATTACTAGGTTAGATGATATTAAATGTGTGTAAATATACAAAAGTATGTGGACATCCCTTCAAATTAGCGGATTCGACTATTTCAGCCACACTCATTGCTGACAGGTGTATAAAATTGAGCACAGCCATGCAATCTCCATAGACAAACGTTGGCAGTAGAATTGCCTTACTGAAGAGCTCAGTGACTTTCAATGTGGCACCGTCATAGGATGCCACCTTTCCAACAAGTCAGCTTGTCAAATCTCTGCCCTGTTAGAGCTGCCCTGGTCAATTGTAAGTGCTGTTATTGTGTAGTGGAAACGTCTAGGAGCAACAACGGCTCAGCTGCAAAGTGCTAGGCTACACAAGTTCACAGAACGGGACTGCCAAGTGCTGAAGCGTGTAGCGCGTAAAAATCATCCGTCCTCGGTTATAACACTTTCTACTGAGTTCAAAACTGCCTCTGGCAGCAACGTCAGCAAAATACATGTTTGTCGGGAGCTTCATGAAATGGGTGTCCATGACTGAGCAGCTGCACACAAGCCTAAGATCACTATGCGCAATACCAAGCATCGCCTGGAGGGGTGTAAAGCTAGCCACCATTGCAGTGGAAACGTGTTCTCTGGAGTCACCATCTGGCAGTCTGACGGACGAATCTGGGTTTGGTGGATGCCAGAAGAATGCTACCTGCCCCAATGCATAGTGCCAACTGTAAAGTTTGGTGGATGAGGAATAATGATCTGGGGATGTTTTTCATGGTTCGGGCTAGACCCCTTAGTTCCAGTGAAGGGAAATCTTAATGCTACAGCATACAATGACATTCTGGAGAATGCTGTGCTTCCAACTTTGTGGCAGTTTGGTGAAGGCCCTTTCCTGTTTCAGCATGACAATGCCCCCGTGCACAAAGCGAGGTCCATACAGAAATGGTTGGTAGAGATCGGTGTGGAAGAACTTGACTGGCACCTTTGGAATGAATTGGAACGTCGACTGCGAGCCAGGCCTAATTGCCCAACATCAGTGCCCGACCTCACTAATGCTCTTGTGGCTGAATGGAAGCAAGTCCCCGCAGAAATGTTCCAAAATCTAGTGGAAAACCTTCCCAGAAAGAGTGGAGGCTGTTATAGCAGCAAAGGGGTGACCAACTCAATATGAATGCCCATGATTTTGGAATGAGATGTTTGACGAGCAGGTGTGTAGTGTCTTTTGGTCATGTGGTGTCGGTACGATGCACACACAAACACACCCAGTCTGATCACTCTACTAATGAGTCCTTCTGACCAAAACCATGTCATCTGCAGTCCGGAGAAGTAAGGAGGACCACACACACTGACTGATTGACTGACTGAATGAATGACAAGGTGATATTCAACACCAATGACAGGTTGATAACAAAGATATATCTTTAAGCCCCATTTTTAAGCCCCCTTGAAGTAGATTAAGTTGTTGGTGACCTCTAATTGGACAGAACAGAGGAGGAGCCGATCAGAAGACCTATACCTCCCTGTCAGACATTGCCTACCTTTCCAGCAAGACCAATGACACAGCAGAATGAGTCAAGAACAGATTCTGTCTATCTCATAATGACATGATCCTTATCAGTGGAAGTCAGGCTGCCTGGCTGCCTGGCATGAGCCACTGGTGCAGCAGGGGTGCTTTAATTGTTTTGCAGTTTTTCTGCAGTCAATAGTCTTCCACCAGATGCAAAGCTGAAAGTAATGGAAAAAGAGGCACACACACCAACCATCACTAGGCATTTTAGGACAAATGCAGCTCAGGGTCCAGGATTTACAACAGCCTATAGAGACACTCTGATCTTCTGTGAGGTACTGAGCTTTATCAGCTGATTCCTCCCACCATCACAACCCCCCCCCCTTCTCTCTCACTCTCTCCCCCCCTCCCCGTTCCCTCTTCCCCTCCTGCTCTCTCTCTCTCTCTCTCTCTCTCTCTCTCTCCCTCTCCCCTCGCTCTCTCTCTCCCTCCCCCTCTCCTTACCCTCTCTTCCCCTTTCCCCCGCTCTCTCTCTCCCCATTTTATCTCCCCCATTCTCTCCCTCTCCCCCACTTTCCCTCCCCCTCTCTCCCCACTCTTCCCCTTTCTCTCTCTCCCTCTCCCTCCTGCTCTCCCTCTCCCCCTCGCTCTCTCTCTCCTGCTCTCCCTCTCCCCCATTCTCCCCCTCTCTCTCCCTCTCCCCTCACTCTCTCTCTCTCTCTCTCTCTCTTCCCTATCTCTTCTCTCTCTCCCTCCTTTTCCACTCTCTCTCCCTCCCCCCTCTCTCTCCTTCTCTCTCTCTCTCCCCCCGTTCCCTCGCCCCCTTTCTCTCTCCCTTTCCCTCTCCCCCTCCTGCTCTCTCCCTCACTCCCATTCTCTCTCTCTCTCTCTCTCCCTCTCCCCTCGCACTCTCTCTCCCTCCCCCTCTCTTTACCCTCTCTTCCCCTTTCCAACCTCTCTCTCTCCCCATTTATCTCCCCCATTCTCTCTCTCTTCCTCCTGCTCTCCCTCTCCCCCTCTCTCCCTCTCTCCCCACTCTTCCCCTTTCTCTCTCTCCCTCTCCCTCCTGCTCTGCCTCTCCCCCCTCGCTCTCTCTCTCCTGCTCTCCCTCTCCCCCATTCTCTCTCTCTCTCCCTCCCTCTCTCTCTCTCCCTCCCCCTCTCTTTACCCCCTCTTCCCCTTTCCCCCCTCTCTCCTCATTCTCTCTCTCTCTCTCCTGCTCTCCCTCTCCCCTTCGCTCTCTTCCCCCTCTCTCCCTCCCCCTCTCCCCCCACTCTTCCCCTTTCTCTCTCTCCCTCCTGCTCTCCCTCTCCCCCTCACTCTCTTTCCCTCCCCCACGCTCTCTTCCCCCCCTCTCCCCCTCCCCCTCTCTCTCCTCATCTCACTCTCTCTCTTTTCGTCAAACCAAGCTTCATGCACACACACACAGCTAGACTGAACCTCTGGACAGTAGTGTACTCCAACTACCAGGAAAGCACAGTCGGTAAGAGGACCTGAGAGGAGAGGAGAGGTGAGAGAGAGAGAGAGACCGCTCCGAGAGGCAGAGAGAAGGAGGAAGCAGAGGAGAAGACAGGAGTTTAAGAGCATGTGTTTGTTCCCTTGGGACCCCAGCATCCAGGATACACAGAGATACAGCAGGAACCAGGACCTTTCTCCAAACACCTCCGTTAGCAGCAACATCAGATGAAGCATATTGTTTTTTCCACACAGGGAGGATAAACGATACTACTGAAGCACTTTTCTTATTTAAGAGCTATAGCACTTTGGAGACTGAGACATCACCAGATGGTGAGTAATGCACTGGCTGTGTGAGAGAGCGAGAGAGAGAGTGTGCTGCTGCTCTGTGTGTGTAGAAGTATCTGTTGTTAGGGAGGTTTTCCCTTTCTCTATGCTTCTTGTGAAAAAATATTCCAGCTACTAGGCTAATGCATTGAGTCTGTTTGCAGGTAAGACATTTTTTTTTTTCCACTGTTTTCCCCCTCATTCCAGTGCAATTATCAGAAAGAACTAATCCATAAACTTGTGGGAGCAAAACACAACCAAGGGAAATTGTCCTTGTCCAAGCTGCAGTGAGGTACAGTAGCATTGCAATGCAGGTAGTGTGTACTGGGATGAAAACAGGACTTTATAAAATGTAAAAGACTACAGACATAAAGTAGAGTTAGTAGCTGAATAACCTTATATATAAACTCTGCATACAGACATCTAGTAGTTAGTAGCTGAATAACCTTATATATCAACTCTGCATACAGACATCTAGTAGTTAGTAGCTGAATAACCTTATATATCAACTCTGCATACAGACATCTAGTATCGGGGGTGGATTTTTAAATAATACTGCTTACTATAAGGTAGTAAATTAATATAACATAAATGGACATGTTCTATAGATGTATAGATACACACTGTATAGCCTTTTTTATAGTACATCGACCCTTTTGGTTTTGCGGTCTGACAACAACACAGTTTAGGATGAGAAATAATGTAGAATAAATTACGTATTATAGATTTAGAGCGTGAGTTCACACTGGGGGCCATGTGTGGTTTTATGTGTGTGTTCTATGTGTGGTTTTATGTGTGGTTTTAAGTGTTCTGTGTGTGGTTTTAAGTGTTCTGTGTGTGGTTTTATGTGTTCTACGTGTGGTTTTATGTGTTCTACATGTGGTTTTATGTGTTCTACGTGTGGTTTTATGTGTTCTACGTGTGGTGTTATGTGTTCTACGTGTGGTGTTATGTGTTCTATGTGTGGTTCTATGTGTTCTATGTGTGTTTTTGTGTGTTCTATGTGTGGTTTTATGTGTTCTATGTGTGGTTCAATGTGTTCTATGTGTGGTTCTATGTGTGGTTCTATGTGTTCGATGTGTGGTTTTTGTGTTCTATGTGTGGTTTCATGTGTTCTATGTGTGGTTCTATGTGTGGTTTTTGTGTGTAGTTTTATGTGTTCTATGTGTGTAACGATTCTTGTTGGTGGAAGGAGAGGAGGACCAAAATGCAGCGTGGTAAGTGTTCGTCATATTTTAATTTCAAACTGAACACTACACAAAATAACAACGATAAGAAAAACGAAACAGTTCTGTAAGGTGAACAGACACTAGACAGAAAATAAACACCCACAACCCAATAGACAGAAAATAAACACCCACAACCCCCCTGTGGGAAAACAGGCTACCTAAATAGGATTCTCAATCAGAGACAACGATCGACAGCTGCCTCTGATTGAGAACCATATCAGGCCAGACATAGAAATACAACATAGAAAACAGAACATAGACTACCCACCCAAACTCACGCCCTGACCAACCTAACACAAAGACATAAAAAGAAACTAAGGTCAGAACGTGACAGTACCCCCCCCCCCCCAAAGGTGCGGACTCCGGCCGCAAAACCTGAACCTATAGGGGAGGGTCTGGGTGGGCGTCTATCCGCGGTGGCGGCTCTGGCGCGGGACGTGGGCCCCACTCCACCATAGTCTTTGCCCGCTTAAGTGGCGCCTTTGGAGCGGCGACCCTAGCTGCCGACCTCGGACTGGGAACCCTTGCAGCGGGCCCCGAATAGATGGGAGACTCCGGCGGCGCCGTAGTGAAAGGCGACTCCGGCGGCTCCTGACTGACGGGCGGCCCCCGGCAGCTCCTGACTGACGGGCGGCTCCGGCAGCTCCTGACAGACGGGCGGCTCCGGCAGCTCAGGACAGACGGGCGGCTCCGGCAGCTCAGGACAGACGGGCGGCTCCGGCTGCTCCGGACAGACGGGCGGCTCCGGCTGCTCCGGACAGACGGGCGGCTCCGGCAGCTCAGGACAGACGGGCGGCTCCGGCAGCTCAGGACAGACGGGCGGATCCGGCAGCTCAGGACAGACGGGCGGCTCCGGCAGCTCAGGACAGACGGGCGGCTCCGGCAGCTCAGGACAGACGGGCGGCTCCGGCAGCTCAGGACAGACGGGCGGCTCCGGCTGCTCCGGACAGGAGGGAGACTCCGGCTGCTCCGGACAGGAGGGAGACTCCGGCTGCTCCGGACAGGAGGGAGACTCCGGCTGCTCCGGACAGGAGGGAGACTCCGGCTGCTCCGGACAGGAGGGAGACTCCGGCTGCTCCGTACTGGAGGGAGACTCTGGCTGCTCCGGACTAGAGGGCGTCGCAGGAGGCTCCGGACTAGAGGGCGTCGCAGGAGGCTCCGGACTAGAGGGCGTCGCAGGAGGCTCCGGACTAGAGGGCGTCGCTGGAGGCTGACGTCCTTCGTTGGAGGCCTCATGCCATGGATCCTCACCGGAGGCTTCGTGCCATGGATCCTCACAGGAGGCTTCGTGCCATGGATCATCACTGGAGGCTTCGTGCCATGGATCATCACTGGAGGCTTCGTGCCATGGATTATCACTGGAGGCTTCTTGCCATGGATCACCACTGGAGGCTTCGTGCCATGGATTATCACTGGAAGCTTCTTGCCATGGATTATCACTGGAGGCTTTGTGCCATGGATTATCACTGGAGGCTTCGTGCCATGGATTATCACTGGAATGGAGAGACACACAGGAGACCTGGCTCTGGGAGAAGGCACAGGACTCACCAGGCTGGGGAGACATGCAGGAGGGTTAGTGTTTAGCACAGGCACAGAACTCACTAGGCTGGGGAGACATGCAGGAGGCCTTGTCCTTGGCCGAGGCACCGGATGCACTGGACCGTGGAGGCCACTGGCGGTCTCGAGCGCAGAGCTAGCACCACTCGTCCTGGCTGGATCCCCCCTGTAGCCCGGCAAGTGCGGGGAGTTGGAACAGGCCGCACTGGGCTGTGCTGGCGAACTGGAGACACCGTGCGTAGGGCTGGTGCAGTATACCTCGGGCCGAGGAGACGCACTGGAGACCAGATGCGCTGAGCCGGCATCATCCCTCCTGGCTCGATGCCCACTCTAGCACAGCCGATTCGAGGAGCTGCGATGTAGCGCACCGGGCTATGCGTGCACACTGGGGACACCTTGCGCTTCTCCGCGTAACACGTTGCCTGCCCAGTCACTCTCTCGCCACGGTAAGCACGGGGAGTTGGCTCAGGTCTCCTACCTGAGTCCGCCAATCTACCCGTGTGCCCCCCCAAAAAAATTCTGGGGCTGCCTCTCGTGCCCGTTTCCTCGCGCCAATTCCTCGGAGTGGCGCCGCTCCGCTCTAGCTGCCTCCAGCTCCTCTTTCGGAAGGCGATACTCCCCCGGCTGTGCCCAGGGTCCTTTGCCGTCCAAAATTTCCTCCCACGTCCAGGAGTCCAGAACCCTCTGCTCCTGGTTACCACGCTGCTTGGTCCTTTTCTGGTGGGTGGTTCTGTAACGATTCTCGTTGGTGGAAGGAGAGGAGGACCAAAATGCAGCGTGGTAAGTGTTCGTCATATTTTATTTTCAAACTGAACACTACACAAATAACAACGATAAGAAAAACGAAACAGTTCTGTAAGGTGAACAGACACTAGACAGAAAATAAACACCCACAACCCATAGTGGGAAAACAGGCTACCTAAATATGATTCTCAATCAGAGACAATGATCGACAGCTGCCTCTGATTGAGAACCATATCAGGCCAAACATAGAAATAGACTACCCACCCAGAACATAGACTACCCACCAAAACTCACGCCCTGACCAACCTAACACAAAGACATAAAAAGAAACTAAGGTCAGAACGTGACAATGTGTGGTTTTATGTGTTCTGTGTGTGATTTTATGTGTTCTATGTGTGGTTTTATGTGTTCTATGTGGGGTTCTATGTGTTGTTCTATGTGTTCTATGCCGATGACGTGGATGTCGATTAAGGCATGCCCACGCACCTTTCTGATTCAGAGAAGTTAGGTTATATGCGGAAGATACATTTCAGTTGAATGCATTCAGTTGTCCAACTGACTAGGTATCCCCCTTTCCCTTCCTTTCTATGTGTTATGTGTTCTTTTATGTGTTCTTTTATGTTTTCTATGTGTTGTTCTATGTTTTCTATGTGTTGTTCTACACTATATATACAAACGTATGTGGACACCACATCAAATTAGTGGATTCGACTATTTCAGCCACACCCATTGCTGACAGGTGTATAAAATCGAGCACACTGCCATGCAATCTCCATAGACACACATTGGCAGTGGAATGGCCTTACTGAAGAGCTCAGTGACTTTCAACGCGGCACCGTCATAGGATTACACCTTTTCAACAAGTCAGTTTGTCAAATTTCTGCCCTGCTAGAGCTATCCCGGTCAACTGTAAGTGCTGTTATTGTGAAGTGAAAACACCTAGGAGCACCAACGGCTCAGCTGCAAAGTGGTAGGCCACACAAGCTCACAGAAAGTGGCCGCCGAGTGCTGAAGCCCGTGGTGCGTAAAAATCGCCTGTCCTGGGTTGCAACACTCACTACCGAGTTCCAAACTGTCTCTGGAAGCAACGTCAGCACAATAACTGTTCGTCAGGAGCTTCATAAAATGAGTTTCCATTGCCGAGCAGCCGCCCACAAGCCTAAGATCACCATGCGCAATGCCAAGCATCAGCTGAAGTGGTGTAAAGTTCACTGTCATTGGATTCTGGAGCAGTGGAAATTCGTTCTCTGGAGTGATGAATCACGATTCACCATCTAGCAGTCCGACGGACGAATCTTGGTTTGGCGGAAGCATAGTGCACAGTGCCAACTGTAAAGTTTGGTGGAGGAGGAATAATGGTCTGGGGCAGTTTTTCATGGTTCGGGCTAGATCTCTTGGTTCCATTGAAGGGAAATCTTAACTCTACAGCATACAATGACATTCTAGATGATTCTGTGCTTCCAACTTTGTGGCAACAGTTTGGGAAGGCCCTTTCCTGTTTCAGCATGACAATGCCCCTGTGCACGAAGCGAGGTTCATACAGAAATGGTTTGTCGAGAACTTGACTTGCCTGCATAGAGCCCTGACCTCAACCCCATTGAACACCTTTGGGACGAATTCGAACGCCGACTGCGAGCCAGGCCTAATCGCCCAGCATCAGTGCCCGACCTCACTAATGCTCTTGTGGCTGAATGGAAGCAAGTCCCTGCAGCAATGTTCCATCATCTAGTGGAAAGCCTTCCCAAAAGAGTAGAGGCTGTTATAGCAGCAAAGGGGGACCAACTCCTTATTTCAGTTTTTTCTGATTGCTTAGGCACCATCTTTGAAACTTTAGGCTATTTTTGCAGAACTCTACCACTAACCACAAAACCTTACACCAAACATTATACATCTCTTGTAAAAGCAAACAATTCTTGTAAAACTCTTCAAACTCTTAAAACAAATTGTGTTTCTGCGTCAATACAGTACACACAAACCATCATTTGAATAAGTACACGAAGCACCAACTAGGGACTGATAGTAAAAATGAAAAACACTTGTGGCTTTTTCTTTTTCTGTGTGCAGTGCACAGCAGTTTTTTATTGTTTTTTGTCATACATGTAGTAAACACACAGGTATCCAAATGTGTAAAGTGTGGAAGTATTTTCCGAACATAACACACCGTCAACACAAATAAGGGGAAAACATATATATATATATATTTTTCAAAATGTTCTAACACTCTTCAAAAAACAAAAGCACAGTAGAAGAAAACAAAAACATTTGTGGTAGAAAAATAAGAAGAGAAAAAAAAGGAGGCTCCATCTCGTCCTTGGTGGGTCTGGCCATAAGACCATTCATCCACATCACATGCCATGTTGTCTTGACGAAGGCAACGTGGAAAGTATCACATGCCTGGCATGACCCCTGATCGATGTCTCCACAAGCCTCCATTGGTGGAGCTGGCGATCATACACCTTCCAACGAGAATAATTCTTCCATAGGATTCCAGAACGGAGCGTATAGGGGAGATTTGAGTGCGATGAAAAGTGGGTGACCTGTGAACCAATTGCGGCCCACAGCAGCCCGGTGGAAACTAACATTGTCCCAGATGATAACGTACCTGCGCTGCTCTGGTCCCTGGTCATTGTGATTAGTCTGTTGTGGAGGGTGTCCAGAAATGTGATAATGTGTGCAGTGTTGTATGGGCCTGTTGTATGGGCCTGTTGTATGGGCCTGTTGTATGGGCATGATGGTGAAGGACGCTGTTTTGACTAATAGCCACACACATTGTTGTGTTGCCTCCACGTTGTCCTGGGACATCGATGATGGCACGGTGTCTGATGATATTTCTGCCACGGCCCCTTGTTTTTGCAAGGTTGAAACCTGCCTCGTCCACATATATTAGCTGATGATGCACTGCATCTTTTTTAGCTCCATGACTCTCTGAAAGAGACAAGACAAAACAATGTAGCACAGTATGAAAAGACAGGGATCAGTCAATATGATGTAGCACCATACACTTCCAGATCCAGTACCAATGATAGGATAGTATAGCTTACCTGCACATATTCATACCTCAGTTGTTGAACACGGTCTGAGTTTCTTTCGAAGGGGACTCTGTACAGCTGCTTCATCCTAAATCTATTGCGTTTCAGTAGACGAGAAAGTGCAGAGAGACTCACTCTGTTGACGTTTTGGAATATAGTGTTATCTGCCATTATGTGGTCCTGCAGTTCTCTGAGTCTGATGCAGCTATTTGCAATTGTAACGGATGTGAAATGGCTAGCTAGTTAGCGGGTACGCGCTAGTAGCATTTCAATCAGTTACGTCACTTGCTCTGAGACTATGTAGGGTTGCCCCTTGCTCTGCAAGGGCCGCGGCCTTTGTGGAGCGATGGGTAACGATGCTTCGTGGGCAACCGTTGTTGATGTGTGCAGAGGTTCCCTGGTTCGCGCCCGTGTCGGGGCGAGGGGACGCCGTAAAGTTATACTGTTACATTGATGCTGTTGACCCGGATCACTGGTTGCTGCGGAAAAGGAGGAGGTTGAAAGGGGGGTGAGTGTAACGGATGTGAAATGGCTAGCTAGTTAGCGGGTACGCGCTAGTAGCATTCCAATCAGTTACGTCACTTGCTCTGAGACTTAAGTAGGGTTTCCCCTTGCTCTCCAAGGGCTGCGGCTTTTGTGGAGCGATGGGTAACGATGCTTCGTGGGTGTCAGTTGTTGATGTGTGCAGAGGTTCCCTGGTTCGCGCCCGTGTCGGGGCGAGGGGACGCCGTAAAGTTATACTGTTACATTGATGCTGTTGACCCGGATCACTGGTTGCTGCGGAAAAGGAGGAGGTTGAAAGGGGGGTGAGTGTAACGGATGTGAAATGGCTAGCTAGTTAGCGGGTAAGCGCTAGTAGCATTTCAATCAGTTACGTCACTTGCTCTGAGACTAAGTAGGGTTGCCCCTTGCTCTGCAAGGGCCGCGGCTTTTGTGGAGCGATGGGTAACGACGCTTCATTGGTGACTGTTGATGTGTGCAGAGGGTCCCTGGTTCGCGCCCGTGTCGGGGTGAGGGGACGACGTAAAGTTAAAACTGTTACACAATGACCATATTTACAATGTGGGTCTCCTGCTCTGAGGTGAACAGTCGACCTCTTCCACCAGATACTGGTTTTCTTGCAGTTCTGTAAAACATTTGAATGGTTTTAGTGATAGATCCTTCTCATTATGAAAGTACAGTACATACTAATGTACCAGTAAGACTACAGCACTTACAGTTATTTACCGGTTCTCATTTCGATATATCCGGATGATACCTGCAACAGTATAGCGGCTCAGATTTGGTTGAACCTGTTGCCCAGCCTCCCTCATGCTCATCCTATGGAGGACAACATGGTCAACCACAGTCGCTCTGATTTCATCAGTTTATTGTTTTCCTGACTACCCTTCCTCGTCCTCTTCCCCGTCCTCTCCTCCCCCCCGTCCTACTTCACCTCGTCCTTCTCCTCCTCTAGTTTTCACCCCTCTTACTCTCTGTCCAATATTGGCCTCCATTGTTGTCCAAACCAATTGTTTATCAGTGGCCTATTTATAGTGCTCCATCTCTGATTTGTAAGTGAACTCATTATCTAAAAGTGTTTTCACATGTGTCAGTGTAGAAAGGAAATTGGCGGAATAGTGTAGCAATGTAGGGACCAATGTTAACAGTATTGCTATTAGTGTGTTATTAAATTGCAAATTGAGTGTAAAGCAGTGAGTTGTATTTACAGTTTTGCAAAAAGTGTGTTATAAAATTACAAACTGAGTGTAAAAAAGAGAACGTGCATTCAATTTGGCAACACTTGATGAATGCATTGGCTACAAGTGTTAATGGTTTCAGACTGTAGTGCTTCAAGAATTACTGTTAGTGTTTAAGCATTCAGATAAAACTGTAATGCCCATTATTTTGGAGATGTTTGACAGTGTCCACATACCTTTGGTCATGTAGTGTATGTGTTCAATGTGTTCTACACTACTGGTCAAAAGTTTTAGAACACCTACTCATTCAATTATTATTTAAAAAATTACTATTTATTTTACTAATAGTGAATACATCAAACCTATGAAATAACACATATGAAATCATATAGTAAGCAAAAAAGTGTTAAACAAATCAAAATATATTTAGTATTTTAGACTCTTCAAAGTAGCCACCCTTTGCCTTGATGACAGCTTTGCACACTCTTGGCATTCTCTCAACCAGCTTCATGAGGTAATCACCTGGAATGCATTTCAATTAACAGAAATTATTTGTGGAATTTCTTTCCTTCTTAATGCGTTTGAGCCAATCAGTTGTGTTGTGACAAGGTAGGGTGATATACAGAAGATAGCCCTTTTTGGTAAAATACCAAGTCCATATTATGACAAGAACAGTGCAAATAAGCAAAGAGAAACAACAGTCCATCATTACTTTAAGACATGAAGGTCAGTCAATACGGAACATTTCAAGAATTTTGAAAGTTTCTTCAAGTGCAGTCGCATAAACCATCAAACGCTACAATGAAACTAGCTTTCATGAGGACCGCCACAGGAAAGGGAGACCCAGAGTTACCTCTGCTGCAGAGGTCAAGTTCATTAGAGTTACCAGCCTCAGAAATTGCAGCCCAAATAAATGCTTCAGAGTTCAAATAACAGACACATCTCAACATCAACTGTTCAGAGGAGACTGCCTGAATCAGGCCTTCATGGGCGAATTTCTGCAAAGAAAGCACTACTAAAGGACACCAATAAGAAGAAGAGACTTGCTTGGGCCAAGAAGAAACACTGGAAACAATGGACATTAGACCGGTGGAAATTTGTCCTTTGGTCTGGAGACCAAATTGGAGATTTTTGGTTCCAACTGCTGTGTCTTTGTGAGATTTTTGATAAAAAAAATATTTTTTAACCTTAATTTAACTTGGCAAGTCAGTTAAGAACATATTCTTATTTACAATTATGGCCTAGGAACAGTGGGTTAACTGCTTTGTTCAGGGGCAGAACAACAGATTTGTACCTTGTCAGCTTGGGGAGTTGATCTAGCAACCGTTTGGTTACTGGCCCAATGCTATAACCACTAGGCTACCTACCGCCCCAATGTGGTGTGGGTGAACGGATGATCTCTGCATGTGTATTTCCCACCGTAAAGCATAGAGGAGGAGGTGTTATGGTGTGGGGGTCCTTTGCTGGTGACACTGTCTGTGATTTATTTAGAATTCAAGGCACACTTAACCAGTATGGCTACCACAGTATTCTACAGAGATACGCCATCCCATCTGGTTTGGGCTTAGTGTGACTGTCATTTGTTTTTCAACAGGACAATGACCCAACACACCTCCAGGCTGTGTAAGGGCTATTTTAACAAGAAGGAGAAAGATGAGTGCTGCGTCAGATGACCTGGCCTCCACAATCTCCCGACCTCAACCATATTGAGATGGTTTGGGATGAGTTGGACCGCAGAGTGAAGGAAAAGCAGCCAACAAGTGCCCAGCAAATGTGGGAATTCCTTCAAGACTATTGGAAAAGCATTCAAGGTGAAGCTGGTTGAGAGATTGCAAAGCTGTTATTAAGGCAAAAAGGGTGGCTATTTGAAGAATCTCAAATATATTAATTTGTTTAACACTTTTTAGGTTCAACATGATTCCATATGTGTTATTTTATAGTTTTGATGTCTTCACTATTATTCTACAATGTAGAAAATAGTAAAAATAAAGAAAAATCCTTGAATGAGTAGCTGTTCTAAAACTTTTGACCGGTAGTGTACGTGTTGTTCTATGTCTTGTTATATGTGTTTTAAGTGTGGCTCTACAGGGGCTTGCGAAAGTATTCACACCCCGTAGCATTTTTCGTATTATGTTGCCTTACAACCTGGAATTAAAATGTATTTTTTGGGGGTTTATATCATTTGATTTACACAACATGCATACCACATTGAAGATGCAAAATATTTTCTTTTGTGAAACAAACAAGAAACAACACAAAAAAATGAAAACTTGAGCGTGCATAACTATTCAGCGTGCATAGCAATTACAGCTGCAAGTCTATTGGGGTATGTCTCTAGAAGCTTGGCACATTTAGCCACTGGGATTTTTGCCAATTCTTCAAGGCAAAACTGCTCCAGCTCCTTCAAGTTGGATGGGTTCCGCTGGTGTACAGCAATCTTTAAGTCATACCACAAATTCTCAATTGGATTGAGGTCTGGGCTTTGACTAGGCCATTCCAAGACATTTAAATGTTTCCCCTTAAACCACTCAAGTGTTGCTTTAGCAGTATGCTTAGGGTCATTGTCCTGCTGGAAGGTGAACCTCCATCCTAGTCTCAAATCTCTGGAAGACTGAAACAGGTTTCCCTCAAGAATTTCCCTGTATTTAGCGCCATCCATCATTCCTTCAATTCTGACCAGTTTCCCAGTCCCTGCCGATGAAAAACATACCCACAGCATGATGCTGCCACCACCATGCTTCACTGCGGGGATGGTGTTCTTGGGGTGATGAGAGGTGTTGGGTTTGCGCCAGACATAGTGTTTTCCTTGATGGCGAAAAAGCTCAATTTTAGTCTCATCTGACCAGAGTACCTTCTTCCATATGTTAAGGGAGTCTCCCACATGCCTTTTCGCGAACACCAAACGTGTTTGCTTATTTTCTTCTTAAAGCAATGGCTTTTTTCTGGTCACTCTTTCATAAAGCCCAGCTCTGTGGAGTGTACGGCTTAAAGTGGTCCTATGGACAGATACTCCAATCTCCGCTGTGGAGGTTTGCAGCTCCATCAGAGTTATCTTAGGTCTCTTTGTTGCCTCTGATTAATGCCCTCCTTGCCTGGTCTGTGAGTTTTGGTGGGTGGCCCCCTCTTGGCAGGTTTGTCGTTATGCCATATTCTTTCCATTTTTTATAATGGATTTAATGGTGCTCCGTGCGATGTTCAAAGTTTCAGATATTTTTTTATAACTCAACCCTGATCTGTACTTCTCCACAACTTTGTGCCTGACCTGTTTGGAGAGCTCCTTGGTCTTCATGGTGCCGCTTGCTTGGTGGTGCCCCTTGTTTAGTGGTGTTGCAGACTCTGGGGCCTTTCAGAACAGGTGTATATATACTGAGATCATGTGTCAGGTCATGTGACACTTAGATTGCACACAGGTGGACTAATTATGTGACTTCTGAAGGTAATTGGTTGCACCAGATCATATTTAGGGGCTTCATAGAAAAGGGATGTGAATAAATGTACACACCACGTTTTTTAAAATGTTTTAAATAGGTTTTTGAAACAAGTTCTTTTTTTAATTTCACTTCACCAATTTGGACTATTTTGTGTATGTTCATTACATGAAATCCAAATAAAAATCAATTTAAATTAGAGGTTGTAATTCAACAATATAGGAAAAACACCAAGGTGGATGAATACTTTTGCAAGGCACAATGTGTTCTATGTGTTCCACCGCCACACAAACAGCCATCTGGAATCATAACTAGCATCTGTCCTGCAGTCTAAACCCTGCTGCCGGGAAGGATTGAGACCTGTGTCCTAATCTGGGGCAGGAATAACTGCACATTTACCATCAATGAGTGGGAGGCGGAGGGAGGCCTAATCCAATGTGATCTGTGTGATGGTGCACTTGATGGTACCAAGCTGTCAATGCAGCTCACAACGCCATCGTTTGTAATTAAACACTTGGTATAATATGGGATACTTTCATACACTGCACCGCCAGTTGGAGCTGTTGCACATGCAGATGCAGTTAAATGGCACCATTGCATTTACATTGGAGTGTAATGGAGCAAAATGTTCCCTTTTCTCTTTTCAGAACTGGTTGAATGGCTATTTGTACCCTGTAGGCACCTGCAATTTACCACAGGTGAGGTAAATTAGACATACATGAGAATCACCTGCCTCCAACCAAATTAATTTGAATTTTGTATAATTTAGTCCAGGCCATTTTTTCCCTTTCAAGTGAAATATCTAAATTTCAGTTCAGATGTATTTATTTTTTTATCCTGTAAATCAAACAAATACATATGTGTACACCCCAAAGGTTTCAATTTCAACTTATTTTAGAAGAAATAGTGAAACATGTAAGGGTGCCAAAACACTTAATTGTGTCTGTATAGACTACCATATTTGTCCCAACACTTACGCGTCTATCTATCTTCCTTTTGTGGCAAGGCTGTACTAAATTATGTATGCTAGCTTTTTATTGTCATCCCCCTCCCCCAAAGCTTCTCTCATCAGCTGGAAGTGTAATTCAATGAGGCAGCCCCCCTGGAATGGACTCCCAAGTGCTTCAATCACTTCGATTTGACTACTGTACTGGACCTAAAAAAGTAGGGCAGAGACAAGGAGAAGTAGAGGCTGACTGAGGGACAGAATGAGAAGTGCTCTGATGTGGGAGGGAGAGAGAGAGAGTATGTGTGGGTGTGTGTGTGAGTGTGTGTGTGTGAGTTTTTGTCTAAGCGTGTGTGTGTGTGTGTGTGTGAGTTTGTGTGTGAGTGTGTGTGTGAGTGAGTTTGTGTGTGAACGTTTGTGTTTGTGTGAGTGTGTGTGTGTGTGTGTGTGTGAGTATGTGTGATACGTAAATGGCAGGAGTGTGGCCAGAGGCTTCTGTTCAAAGCCATATCCATAGAAAATGAGGTACCTCCCCTAAATCTGAGTGTTCCCTCTTCTATACATGTCCTTGGATTAGGGCAGTGTGTGTATGTGTGTGTATGTGTATGTGTATGTGTATGTGTATGTGTATGTGTATGTGTGTATGTGTATGTGTATGTGTATGTGTATGTGTATGTGTGTGTGTGTGTGTGTGTGTGTGTGTGTGTGTGTGTGTGTGTGTGTGTGTGTGTGTGTGTGTGTGTGTGTGTGTGTGTGTGTGTGTGTGTGTGTGTGTGTGTGTGTGTGTATTGTGTATGTGTTTGTGTTCCCTACTACACAAGAGTCTGACCTAAATGTAATACTCTCAGTTTAGGTTAAAATATTGCGTGCTTGCATATTCATACTGACATTTCACTTGGTGTCAAGATGTTACATTTCCACAAATTCCTTTGTAGCTGTGGAAATTAAATGAACGCTCTGAAAAGGCCTTATATCAGATATCCCCACTTCATCTATGTCTTCTGTAACTTCCTTGGTGCTGGACCTCTGACAGACAGGTCAGGGTAATCTTCTCAGGACTCCAGCACTAATTGAGGAATGAGGATTACCTCATCCTCTTAAGGCTGGTTAATTAAGCTGCTGCTGCACTGGCTCCAGACCAGACAGTGACAGAACATTGTGGATCAACTGACTCCAGATCAGATGTACTCATCATGCCCCTGATTAAACAGGACAAGCACAGCACACCTCACAGCTCACACAGAAAAACCGAGAAACACCCTCCACTATACACTAATATAACCAAGCGCACCTAAAACTGAGAAACAGAAGCAAGCACACTTCATATCGAGAAACAGAAGCAAGCACACTTCATATCGAGAAACAGAAGCAAGCACACTTCATATCGAGAATCAGAACCAAGCACACTTCATATCGAGAATTAAGAATCAGAACCAAGCACACTTCATATCGAGAAACAGAAGCAAGCACACTTCATATCGAGAAACAGAAGCAAGCACACTTCATATTGAGAATTAAGAATCAGAACCAAGCACACTTCATATCGAGAAACAGAAGCAAGCACACTTCATATCGAGAAACAGAAGCAAGCACACTTCATATCGAGAAACAGAAGCAAGCACACTTCATATTGAGAAACAGAAGCAAGCACACTTCATATTGAGAATTGAGAATCAGAATGCCAAAGAGATTTTATTTTTTGACGATAATCATGTAGCTTCCTTTTTTCCCCTTCGATTTCAATACTGGTTAAAAACACTGCCAGAGGTGACTGGACAACGATGTGTACTGTACAGCTCACGTTTGCTTTCTTTATTCAGCCTTTGTAATGGACACTGCTGTTTTTAACTTTCTTTTAAATGTAGCTAAAAACAAACATAATAAAAAAATATCCTGTAACTCCTAACTGCCACGATATGTCACAATAGGAATTATTTTCCTTGTAAAGGTGAAAACAGACAAATGCTAAACTATAAACACTTCATATCGAGAAACAGAACCAAGCACACTTCATATTGAGAATTGAGAATCAGAACCAAGCACACTTCATATTGAGAATCAGAACCAAGCACACTTCATATTGAGAATCAGAACCAAGCACACTTCATATTGAGAATCAGAACCAAGCACACTTCATATTGAGAATTGAGAATCAGAACAAAGCACACTTCATATTGAGAATCAGAACCAAGCACACTTCATATTGAGAATCAGAACCAAGCACACTTCATATTGAGAATCAGAACCAAGCACACTTCATATTGAGAATCAGAACCAAGCACACTTCAAATTGAGAATCAGAACCAAGCACACTTCATATTGAGAATTGAGAATCAGAACCAAGCACACTTCATATTGAGAATCAGAACCAAGCACACTTCATATCGAGAAACAGAACCAAGCACACTTCATATTGAGAATTGAGAATCAGAACCAAGCACACTTCATATTGAGAATCAGAACCAAGCACACTTCATATTGAGAATCAGAACCAAGCACACTTCATATTGAGAATTGAGAATCAGAACCAAGCACACTTCATATTGAGAATTGAGAATCAGAACCAAGCACACTTCATATTGAGAAACAGAACCAAGCACACTTCATATTGAGAATTGAGAATCAGAACCAAGCACACTTC
Source organism: Salvelinus fontinalis (assembly GCF_029448725.1). Taxonomy (NCBI): domain Eukaryota; kingdom Metazoa; phylum Chordata; class Actinopteri; order Salmoniformes; family Salmonidae; genus Salvelinus; species Salvelinus fontinalis. Next base: position 9,433,820 of record NC_074669.1, read on the forward strand.
ATATCGAGAATCAGAACCAAGCACACTTCATATTGAGAATCAGAACCAAGCACACTTCATATCGAGAATCAGAACCAAGCACACTTCATATCGAGAATTGAGAATCAGAACAAAGCACACTTCATATTGAGAATCAGAACCAAGCACACATCAAATTGAGAATCAGAACCAAGCACATTTCACATTGAGAAACAGAAGCAAGCAAACTTCATTTCGAGATTCAGAACCAAGCACACTTCATAAATCTAAAACTAAAACTGTTGTAGTGAGTAGTTGACTCAAACAATAGTTGAACAGTTCTGAAAAAAATGGAGAGAGATTTTGTTGTATTTAAAAAAAAACATTCACTTTCACTTAGCTAGCGAATGCAGATCGCTAGTTTACCCCACTCAAACACCCAGCTCAAACAGAGAGGGATGCTATAACTCTTCCAAGTCAAGGTAAGCTTTTGGTTTTATTGATTTATTGCCACAGGGGCCTCCCGGTGTAACTGCTAAACTGCTTGCTGACTATACACTGTACTGCATGATTGTAGTGGGTTTGCTAACACATTAGTTCTAGTAGCTTTGCTGACTATGACGTTAGCTAATATGGTGACAACGATGTAGGCTTTGTGTAGCAGTTAGCGGTTATGATATGAAGGTTTGGTCAAAGACAGCTGATGTATGTGCACAGAAGTCCACAAGCCAAGGGAAAATATGAGAGGAGGAGATCGCATAGATGCAAGAAGGAATTATACAATGAGCAAAATAATCATGCTGTTTGCATGTGGCTGCTATGAAGGTGAACTGTGTTTGCGTGTAATCAGGAGTGTATTCATTCTGCCAATTCTGTTGAAAAAAGTTTGTTAAACGGAAGCAAACAGAACGAAACAGAGATAAACATACCTGAATTTGTCCAATAGAAACTCTCATTTGCAACTGCTGGACTAATGATTACACCCTAGATCAGGCAAGATTGTGCAAGGCAGTATTGAATGTGTCACAGTCTGTCACCTTGATTACTCACATTTTTCTCTCGACTATGTTGTAAACTTTCATTCATAGGTTGTAGCAACCTCATGGGTATGTAGTAGCCTAAACCTATCAACCTAATACATTGAGCTGGGTGAACGGAATATGAACGACAGTCATCCAACATGCTGTAATAGAAATAAAGCCATGCTCATAAAAAATATATAAAAAACCGTCCTCCCTCATCTTAAACATCACCAACCGCCACAAGCGCACATCTCAGGCATTGCGCTTCACACGATCAAATAATCCCGCTAGTGCCCCCAATGCCCCCTAACTCTACCTACAGATGAATACAGAATGTTAAATAACACAAGTGTAGATTTAGACATATACAGGTATAGGATTTTAATTTGATCACAATGTTGTTGCAGGAAACAACATACATGTATAGGAGATTTAAAAAGTCTCCTTAAATTTGCAATTTCCACTTAAAGATGTCAACTTGATTTACCCAAACAAATAAATCTATCAACCCCTATAAAAATGTCCAGGAATTATAATCCACACAATAATTCACATTTCCTGTTGCTGGAAGATTATTTTCCTGCTGTGAGAAACTGGTCAAATTAAGATCCTGCAACTGTATAGACTGTGCGTACGTATGTGAGTACAGACTAAGCGAATGGGAGAGGAATGTTGAGCGGAGGAGAGAAATTCAGGATCTTTGTGGACCGATGACAAAATAAAGACCTTAAGGCTCCTCTTAACTGGCTCCTCTAAGTGGCAGCAGAGGCACGCATGATGGAGCTACATCATTTCTTTCAAATCAGTAAATGAAGGACATCTTTCTCTCTCACTTTCTCTCTCTTTCTCTCTCTCGCTGTCTGTCTCTCTCTCTCGCTGTCTGTCTCTCTCTACTCTCTCTCGCTGTCTGTCTCTCTCCTCTCTCTCGCTGTCTGTCTCTCTCCTCTCTCTCACTCTCTGTCTGTCTCTCTCTCTCCGTCTGTCTCTCTCCGTCTGTCTCTCCTCTCTCCGTCTGTCTCTCCTCTCTCCGTCTGTCTCTCCTCTCTCTCCTCTCACCTCTCTATCCCTTTCTCTATCCCTCTCCTTCTCCACTTCAAATCAACACAGAGACCAAAGGCCACAAGATCTCAGCCTGGGAAAAGAAACTATGACTTTATCCTCTGTGATTGTCTGCATGTGAAAGATGAGGGTCATCTGTAAGACTTCTACAGTTGAGTGGCTGTTCAGTAGAAAGTTAACTTTGACTTGGTGCTCTGTTCAGTCTGTATCGCTGAAGCGTTACAGATTGCGCAAAATAAATGTAAAGCTAATTGAGGATTATATGCAGCGTTTACGGTGAATTCCTTCTCGGCTAACGCAGGAACATTGCCTTTAAATGTAAATACATTTAAAAAACCTCTGTAGAGTACTTGCATTTACTTTTGGCTAAGCACAGAGCACATGCATCAAGCTCCTTTTTGACTGAACCCCCCCCCCCCCCCCCTCGAAATACCAGGGAATTGAAAGGGATGAAAAGGGAAACAAACTCTTGAACAGTCCGAGAGGGAAGAGGGGGGAAGAGGGGGAAGTATATAATGATGCTTTTCCAAATCAGATGGAACAGATTATATTGTCTTTTCTAATCTGTACACATATTGTCATAGTCAGTATTATATAAGATGAGAGTCAAAACGGCCAACAATCTCTCTCCTACAGATCCACATCAACACCATGTACTACCATCTCTCTCTCTCTCTCTCTCTCTCTCTCCCTCTAGCTAGTGGGTGGCACAAGGAGGGCACCTACTGAGACAGCCCGATGCCAGTGCCAGTCTAGGGTGGCAGCAGACATGCAGCCCCTCGACCTGCCTAGGAGTACCCACCTGGAGAGCCTGGGTGAGTGACTGCCACAGTGGGCATATTGACGGACAACAGTGTTTAGTTACTCCTCACCCGAGCCATGGCCTGTTCTTCCGGCTTCCATCACGAATACGCAGGTAGTACAGGAGCATCATGGCAAATACTGGAAGACTGGCCGACAGCTTCTACGCCTAGACCATCAGGCTGCTGAATAGACACCACTAGGCAGCAACCTGCTCCCCTTGTCCCCCTTCTGCCCCTCCCCCCAACGGACATTTACCCTGCCCCTACCCCAATGAACATTTACCATTATTAAAGTGTTAACATGTATATATTTTATTTAAATGTATTTATATTCTTTATTATTACATGTATTTTTTTATTTCACTTTGACCTGCATTGTTGGAGCTCGGAGCTTATGATTTTCTTTACTGTACCCTGTAATTATGCCTGCAACCCTGTACATGTGACTATTAAACTTCTAATCTAATCTACTACAGAACTTCCTGTACGTACAATATATTTGTTTTAGATTGCTTAGATTTATCAAAGTCCTCTTCCTAAAGCCCTCTTCTTCTCTCTCCCCAGTCTTTGCAGCCCTGCCCAGTCTGCTGCTAGTACTGCTGGGTCTGCTAGAGGCAGCTAGCGGTTGTCCCACTGTGTGCATCTGCAACAGCAACGGCACAGACTGTACAGGCCTGGCTCTGCTCTCCCTAACCACCGTCCTGCCTCTGCTGCCCCAGGACACCCGCACCCTCCTCCTGCCCCACAACAACCTCTCCTCCCTGGGCGACGGGGACCTGTCCAACCTCAGCGCTCTGGAGCTCCTGGATCTCTCTGACAACCACCTCTCCAGCCTGCAACCAGGGTCATTCTCCGGCCTCAGCGGCCTGCAATGGCTCAACCTCTCAGGGAACTACCTGGGTGACTGCCCCCTACTTACCCCTACAGACCCCAGTAACCAGACGGAGGTTACCCAGTGTAACGGTAGTCGCTGGGGGTTGAGCCGAGAGCTGTTCCAGGGTCTTTGGATACTGAAAGGGCTGGACTTGTCCCTGAACGGCCTGGTAGTTTTTCCTAATGGGCTGCTGGACGGGCTCCAGGGCCTGGCCTGGCTGTCTCTGACTGGGAACAAGCTGCGGAGCCTGGACAGAGCCACCTTCCAGCCCCTGGGCAGCCTGCTGAGCCTCCAACTGGCAGGCAACCCTTGGGAGTGTGACTGCAACCTGAGGGACTTCAAGCACTGGATGGAGTGGCTGCTGTACAGACGTCAGTATTATGTTGTGTATTGCTTCAAGCTTACAGTGTTTCATGTACAGTCAAGTCAGTTTGGCCTTTGTTCCATGTCATGTACTAGTCTGATACTGTGTCATGTCTGTTATTAATCTGTAAATTAGCTTGATTATCTATTGATCTTGCTAGTGATCCACTAGATCCCTATGTGTGTTTCAGACGGGCAGGTGGATGCTGTGAAATGCAACCTACCCAAGGAGCTGAGGGGGCGGGACATCCGCAGCATCCCCATAGAGATGTTCAACTACTGCCTGCAGTTGGAGAACCAGGCCAGGGTCCCTGGCTACGATGGGCCCCGTGGGGGGCGCCCACCCTGTGTCGGTCGGATCAACGGGCTCATGAACGGGCCCCAGGCCAACCAAGAAGACTGTGGACGCCAGCGCTACCGGCCCATTAGCGTGCGAAGGGCCTGGGGGACTCAGATCGTGGCGGCGTGTGTGTGTGGTGTGGTGTGTGTGATGATGGTGGTGGCGGCCACCTATGGCTGTATCTACGCCTCTCTTATGGCCAAGTACCAGAGGGAGCTGAAGAACACATGGCAGCCATTGATGGCTGGGGAGGGAGGGGGGGAGACAGACGTCGAGGACGGCGTCTTTCCTTCTTCCCCAACATCCCCAGCCGAGCCAGAACCAGAGTCCAGTCCCATAGTCCACACATACAGAATAACAGGCTTTTGACCTTTGTTTCTCTGACTGGCTGACATTCCTGTTGCAAGGATTCAGGGGGGGCTGCATTCCCTAACTGTGTGTCTTACTACTCAGTGCTCCAGGGCATTCTAGACTAGGGAATGTATAGAGCTGAGAAAGCATATCTCTGCTGCACTTTGCTGGTGTTCGAGGCATACCGACATGATCGTACAGTTGATCGTCAAATGGAAACTGGAACGCTGCATTGCTTCAAGACGTGTGGATGCTACGTGATTGGTACTTTAGTCAGCTCTCCAACTGTGTGGTGGACGTTCTGGTATCTCTGCACCTTGGTTCAAAGACTTTCCTAGAAATCGTCTTTGAAATCCATTATAATTGTACGCTTATTCCTTGATCCGACCTTCCATCAAAGTTCTTTGTGTTTCAAGCAAAAAATGCCAATAGATCAAATCCCTGTCTAATGTAATGTAACTGCTCCTAACGTTTTGCTACAAAAGCCCAGGTTAACAATCCCAGTAGTGGTTGTCGCTCAAATAGTTATGGTACACATGAATGTACAAGAATATAGTACACAATGTTCTGTGGAATCAGTGTTAGACAGATGCAGTCTTGTGTATCAGACCTGTGCTCAGGTGCAGTGACTCAATCCTCTCTCTACTAAATGAATATTCCAAGTCAAATCACTGTTCATATCTGTACAGAGTAAGCCTGCTTTCAAAGCCATACAATACAACAGCAAACTACTGACCTCTAGAGGATGTTATGATAACAGCAGCTGAAGAGAGTCAGTATCCGTGGCTAGCAGCCATATTCATTGCGAACTGAATCTAGTTGGCAACCATTTCCATTTAACCATTTTGAACTGTCGAAGAGATCAGCACTGACCTAAAAACATGTACATATATCAGCATCTCATTAGTCCTTTAATCGTTATTTCTGTCTCTGTGTTAACATTACACATTTGCTCTTAAGTTTTGCTCAAGAAATAACGATAATGTGATATTCTGTTAATCATGCTGATGACAATAAAGCATTTATTTATCTAACCTTGTCCATCACAATTTATTCCAGCTGACGTAAGCATCCCCTACATTTTTGTGACAGGATATGAGAAAAGGCCATGAGGATAAAGCTCATGATGATGTGAAAACCATCACATACACTTAACAGTAACCCTCCTCTTCTAGGGACCTTCACAAGACACATGGAGCGCTTCCCTCTCCACAAGCCAAAAGTGTGTCAAACATTTAGCAGTAGCACCACAGAGAATACTACTACAGTTATGGACACTTCAATACACGTAGAAGCCACAAGATGCATTAACGCCTCCAGGATTGGTGTTAAGCAGCCCGACATTTCAGAGAACGTAAAAGTCAGAAGCTTACCTCCAGCCATGGCCATCTTGCCTCCCGATGACACAGTCACAGCTGTGGCGGCTATGACATACTTTGACGCCCCTGTCACAAGACAATCAACCAATCATCAATCAGTCTAACACAACCTTTCAGCTTCTGTAGGTCTGGGTTGATTTCCCCCAAAACATAATGATTGTCTTTAGCAATAAGAGCATCGTTGGTCCGTTGCTGAAGTTACCAGTAGATTTCAGATTATCTTAGTGCTAAAGATTATCATTATGTTTTGGGGAAACTCACCGCTGTTCTGGTATAATGTCATGTCAATAGTAATAATCAAATATTAGCAGAGTTGGGGTCAATTTTAGCCAGCTGGAGCTGTACATGGAATTTCTCAAATTTCTCCATTAAATTCCTAAATTGACTTGGACGTAATTCACTAGACTGATGCTAGGTTTGTTTGTGTTGTCTTGCCAACTCCTAGTGCCATTGTCACAGCAAACATTGCCAAGACAGCTCAAACCGATCTGGGACTAGGCTAATCAAATCAAATCAAATTTATTTATATAGCCCTTCTTACATCAGCTGATATCTCAAAGTGCTGTACAGAAACCCAGCCTAAAACCCCAAACAGCAAGCAATGCAGGTGTAGAAGCACAGTGGTTATGAAAAACTCCCTAGAAAGGCCAAAACCTAGGAAGAAACCTAGAGAGGAACCAGGCTATGAGGGGTGGCCAGTCCTCTTCTGGCTGTGCCGGGTGGAGATTATAACAGAACATGGCCAAGATGTTCAAATGTTCATAAATGACCAGCATGGTCAAATAATAATAATCACAGTAGTTGTCGAGGGTGCAACAAGTCAGAACCTCAGGAGTAAATGTCAGTTGGCTAGGGATGGACCTCAACCCTGGATGATAGGGATGGACCTCAACCCTGGATGATAGGGATGGACCTCAACCCTGGATGATAGAGATGGTACCTGTCTTGTCGCTGTTGTCTTTGTCCTCCACAGGGATGTAGTAGACGAAGCTTCCAGGGGGGTTCTCCATGGCCAGGCGGTACCACAGGGGGAAATGATCCACGGTGAACAGGTTGTCCTTATCAGCTGGAGTCAAGAACTTTCTGTAGAGCAGGAAGTAGTTATTAAGAGAGAGTTTAGAGCAAACTCCTGAGACCTATTCATTAGCGCACACTGTAGCAAAACGTTTTGCAAAGGATATGTTTCATATTGGACAAGTTCAGGTACTGACTGCCTGTTTCTTTCATTTGGTTCCTAGTGAATACTTTCCTGCTCAAAGAACACAGGCTGTAATATGGGCTAACTCTTTAGTGCTGATGTAGACTGTAATATGGGCTAACTCTGTAGGACTAATGTAGGCTGTAATATGGGCTAACTCTGTAGGACTAATGTAGGCTAACTCTGTAGGGCTAATGGAGGCTGTAATAGGGGCTAACTCTGTAGGACTAATGTAGGCTAACTCTGTAGGGCTAATGGAGGCTGTAATAAGGGCTAACTCTGTAGGACTAATGTAGGCTAACTCTGTAGGGCTAATGGAGGCTGTAATAGGGGCTAACTCTGTAGGGCTAATGTAGACTGTAATATGGGCTAACTCTGTAGGACTAATGTAGCCTGTAATATGGGCTAACTCTGTAGGACTAATGTAGGCTAACTCTGTAGGGCTAATGGAGGCTGTAATAGGGGATAACTCTGTAGGGCTAATGTAGACTGTAATATGGGCTAACTGTACGACTAATGTAGGCTGTAATAGGGGCTAAATCTGTAGGGCTAATGTAGGCTGTAATGGGCTAACTCTGTAGAGCTAATGTAGTCTGTAATATGGGCTAACTCTGTAGGACTAATGTAGGCTAACTCTGTAGGGCTAATGTAGACTGTAATATGGGCTAACTGTGTAGGGCTAATGTAGACCGTAATAGGGGTTAACTCTGTAGGGCTAATGTAGGTTGTAATATGGACTAACTCTGTAGGACTAATGTAGGCTAACTCTGTAGGGCTAATGGAGGCTGTAATAGGGGTTAACTCTGTAGGGCTAATGTAGACTGTAATAGGGGCTAACTCTGTAGGGCTAATGTAGTCTGTAATGGGCTAACTCTGTAGGGCTAATGTAGTCTGTAATGGGCTAACTCTGTAGGGCTAATGTAGTCTGTAATGGGCTAACTCTGTAGGGCTAATGTAGTCTGTAATGGGCTAACTCTGTAGGGCTAATGTAGTCTGTAATGTGTTAACTCTGCAGGGCTAATGTAGTCTGTAATGGGATAACTCTGGGGTAGTGTGACTCACTTGGCGACCCTGGTCTCTATGCCAGTGTATCTGGTGAGCCGGATAAGGCCAGAGCGAGTTCCCAGAAAGGCTGTCTCCACACCCATCTCCATCCTGAACACACACAAATACACAGATTGGTATTTAATGCACTCAATACACATCCACACACATATGCGCGCACAAAACACACAACCCACATACATACACTAGCTAACATAAAAGGAAAGGAGTGAAAAACATATCATTTTGTAGTCTTACCCAGATGCATTGAGCATGACGGCCTGCCAGTAGGCTTCTAAGGGGGCTGTCACTACGGCATCAAACAGTGTCTGCTGCAGCAGCACCTCGTCACCTGGGAGTCAGAGACACTCAGTCAACGTCAAACCTGAAATTTGCCAGATATTATACTTGTTTTTTTGTCTTAATAATAATCTCTATTATCCCTATTAGCTGATGACCTCGCACAGGCAAGTCTTCCTGGGGATCCACAAAACAGATGTTAGGGTCAGAGTTAGGGTAACATCAGCGCCGGGTTAGGGTAACATCAACGTTAGGGTAACATTCAGTACTCATCTATAAAACAAAAGCAATTTCGATCAAAAGAGTCCATATTAACAAAGGAAATTGAAGGACTAACAGTACAGTTAGATAACAATAAAAACGGTACCATAGAGGCACAGAATAAGTTAGAGGAAAAACAAAAAGAAATGGAGGAACTTATTCAAGAAAGATCCAGTGTAATATATTATAAAAATAAAGCGAACTGGATGGAATATGGGGAAAAATGCACCAAATTCTTTTTCAATCTTCAATATAGAAATGCTACCAAAAAAACGTATTAAAACTTGTTACAAATGATGGAGTCACGCATGATTCACCAAATGATATTTTGAAAGAGGAAGTAAAGTACGTTAAGAATATATTTTCGTTTCAGGCTCCTCCATCTCCACTAATTGAAACTATTTGTATGGATTTTTTTCCTATTAATAATGTAAAATTAACATCTGTACAGAAAGACTCATGTGAAGGCCTAATTACAGAGGAGGAACTACTTGATGCAATTGGGGCCTTTAAGGATGGGAAAACTCCAGGACTGGATGGCATACCAGTGGAAGTATACAAACATTTTTTTGATATACTCAAAGGACCATTATTAGCTTGTTTTAACCACTCCTATATAAATGATAGATTATCAGACACGCAACAAGAAGGTGTGATATCATTATTACTGAAACAGGACCCAAGTGGTATATATAAAGATCCAGTCCATTTAAAAAATTGGAGACCTCTTACACTTCAGTGTTGTGATGCAAAAATCCTAGCAAAATGCTTGGCGCATAGAATAAAAAAAGTTTTGTCAGATATTATTCATCCTAATCAGACAGGTTTTTTACATGGACGATACATTGGAGATAATATAAGGCAAGTACTGGAAACAATAGAACACTATGAAATATCGGGGACACCAGGCCTGGTTTTCATAGCTGATTTTGAAAAGGCTTTTGATAAAGTACGACGGGAGTTTATATATAAATGTCTAGAATATTTCAATTTTGGGGAATCTCTTATAAAATGGGTAAAAATTATGTATAGTAACCCTAGGTGTAAAATAGTAAATAATGGCTACATCTCAGAAAGTTTTAAACTATCTAGAGCAGTAAAACAAGGTTGTCCACTATCGGCATATCTATTTATTATTGCCATCGAAATGTTAGCTGTTAAAATTAGATCAAACATTAATATTAAGGGATTAGAAATCCAGGGCCTAAAAACTAAGGTGTCATTGTACGCTGATGATTCATGTTTTCTTTTAAAACCACAACTAGAATCTCTCCACGGCCTCTTAGAGGATCTAGATACATTTGCTATCCTCTCTGGATTAAAACCAAATTATGATAAATGTACCATATTACGTATTGGATCACAAAATAATACACATTTTACATTGCCATGTAGTTTACCAATTAAATGGTCGGACGGTGATGTGGACATACTCGGTATATAAATCCCAAAAGAAAGAAATGATCTCACTCCAATAAATTTTTATAGAAAGTTAGCAAAAATAGATAAGATCGTGCTACCATGGAAAGGAAAATACCTGTCTATCTGTGGGAAAATCACCCTGATTAACTCTTTAATCATATCACAGTTTACCTATTTGCTTATGGTTTTGCCTACACCTAGTGACCTGCTTTTTAAATTATATGAACAAAAAATATTCAATTTTATTTGGAACAGCAAGCCAGATAAAATTAAAAGGGCCTATTTATATAACGAATATGAATTCGGAGGGCAGGAATTATTAAATATTAAAGCATTAGACCTCTCACTAAAGGCATCAGTCATACAAAAGTTATACTTAAATCCAAACTGGTTCTCTAGTAGATTGGTACGAATGTCTCATCCTATGTTCAAGAAGGGCCTTTTTCCCTTTATTCAGATTACACCTGCTCACTTTCGGTTGCTTGAAAAGGAAATAATCTCCAAAATATCTTTATTTTTTAAACAAGCCTTAGAAAGTTGGTTGCAATTTCAGTTTAATCCACCTGAAAGGACGGAACAAATAGTACAACAAATCTTGTGGTTAAATTCAAATATAGTAATTGATAAAAAAAACTGTATTTATCGAAGAAATGTTTAAAAAAGGTATAATTTTTGTGAATGATATCATAAATAGGACTGGTGGAGTAATGTCACACATGCAGCTAACACAGACATATGGAAATGTCTGCTCTACCCAAAATTACAACCAATTAATTGCAGCATTACCACAAAAATGGAAGAGGCAGGTGGAAGGGGATAAAAGTAAGGAACTTGTATGTCGGCCTTATATTAAAGAACATAAATGGTTAAAGAAAAGTGTGATAAATAAAAACATATACCAATTTCATTTAAGGGCCAAAAAACTTACAGCTGTGCCATATAAATTGCAAAATAGTTGGGAAGAGATTTTCGATGTACCCATTCCATGGCACATGGTTTATGAATTGATACGCAAAACAACGCCGGATTCAAAACTTCGAATTTTTCAATTTAAATTATTGTACAAAATTCTTGCAACTAATAGAATGTTATATATATGGGGGATACAATCTTCCCAGCTCTGTAGATTCTGCTGTGAGGAGGCAGAGTCATTAGACCATTTATTTTGGTATTGTCCGCATGTAGCTCGTTTTTGGTCACAGGTCCAGGAATGGTTGAAGAATTGCAACATTTGCGTAGAACTAACGCTACAGATAGCAATACTGGGGGATTTGAAAAGCCATAGTCAATCAATCAATAATATAATAATTATTTTAGCAAAAATGTTTATTTTTAATTTACAATCCGTGGAAGCTATGAGAATAGGAAGATTCAAATCTTTTGTGAAGCATCACAGCACAATTGAAAAATGTATGGCAAATAAAAATCCGAAATGGATGATGTTGGAAGATAGATGGGAAAGGTTGAGTGGAGCTGAAGGGTGGGACTAATAACAAGATAAACAATGTAGGGCATACGGGATCTGTGAAATGTGTATAGGTGCGGAGCTATTGTGAAATAGCACAGTTACAAGTGGAAATCAAACTGGATGGACAACAGAAATAGAGGAAGGACTAAGAACAAACAAGAGAGAACTATTATAAAGTAGACTGTGTCTGTAAAATGTGTATAAGATGTATAAATTGAAGGTAAAAACAGAAATGTTTATCAGTTTACTCCAATTGGGGGATCGGTGGTAGGGTTTGCGGGGAATAATAATAAAGGTATACTCTTTAAAAAAAGTATGTATGTCTATGTAGGTATGTGTATGTATATATGTGTACATGTATGCATACGTGAATGGATATATATATATTTACCCCAAAAAATATGGGGGATTGGAAATGATGCAGACAATTACATTGGAAGCAACATTCTTTCCGCAATATTAAGCTGATCCACCCCCCCCCCCCCCCCCCCCAAAAAAACAAAACAAAAAAAAAACGTTAGGGTAACATCAGCGTTGGGGTTAGGGTAACATCAGCGTTAGGGTCACATCAGCGTTGGGTTAGGGTAACATCAACGTTAGGGTAACATCAGCATTGGGGTTAGGGTAACATCAGCGTTGGGGTTAGGGTAACATCAGCGTTGGGGTTAGGGTAAAATCAGAGTTAGGGTAACATCAGCATTGGGGTAACATCAGCGTTAGGGTCAGGGTAACATCAGCTTTGGGGTTAGGGTAACATCAGCGTTGGGGTTAGGGTAAAATCATGCTTGGGGTTAGGGTAACATCAGAATTGGGGTTAGGGTAACATCAGCATTGGGGTCAGGGTAACATCAGCGTTGGGGTCAGGGTCACATCAGCGTTGGGGTTAGGGTAACATCAGCGTTGGGGTCAGGGTCAGGGTAACATCAGCGTTGGGGTAGGGTAACATCATCGTTGGGGTAAGGGTAACATCAGCGTTGGGGTTAGGGTAACATCAGCGTTGGGGTTTGGGTAACATCAGCGTTGGGGTTAGGGTAACATCAGCGTTGGGGTTTGGGTAACATCAGCGTTGGGGTTTGGGTAACATCAGCGTTGGGGTTTGGGTAACATCAGCGTTGGGGTTTGGGTAACATCAGCGTTAGGGTCAGGGTAACATCAGAGTTGGGGTCAGGGTTAGGGTAACATCAGCGTTAGGGTAACATCAGCATTAGGGTAACATCAGGGTTGGGGTTAGGGTCACATCGGCGTTGGGGTTAGGGTCACATCAGCGTTGGGGTTAGGGTCACATCAGCATTGGGGTTAGGGTCACATCAGCGTGAGGGTTAGGGAAACATCAGCGTTGGTGTAACGTTCCTGACCTGTTTTCTGTTGTTTTTGTATGTGTATATGGTCAGGGCGTGAGTTTTGGGTGGGCAGTCTATGTTTTCTGTTTCTATGTTGGTTTTGGGTTGCCTGGTATGGCTCTTAATTAGAGGCAGGTGTTTTGCGTTTTCCTCTAATTGAGAGTCATATTTAGGTAGGGTGTTCTCACTGTTTGTTTGTGGGTGATTGTCTCCTGTGTCGTCGATGTATGTACCATACGGGACTGTTTGGCTGTTCGTTCGTTTTGATGTAGTCTGTTTCCTGTCCGTGAGTTCTACGTTTAGTTAGTTAAGTTCATGTTCAGGTTTCGTCTACGTCGTTTTCTTGTTTTGTAATTTTGTAAGTGTTTTGTTTTCCGTGTCTGTGTAATTGTTTGCACCATACGGGACTGTTACGGTTTGTTCGGTTTATGTAGTCTGTTCCCTATTCGTGCGTTCTTCTTGTTTCATGTAAGTTTGTTGTCTAGGTCTGTCTTCACCGTTTTGTTGTTTTTGTTAGTTGAGTCATTTTCGTGTTTTGTTAAATAAATTATGTCGTTAAACTCCACTGCGCCTTGGTTCGATCACTACTCCTCCTTTTCGACCGAAGAGAAGGAGGACCGCCGTTACAGTTGGGTTCAGGGTTAGGGTAACATCAGCGTTGGGGTCAGGGTTAGGGTACATCGGCGTTAGGGTTCGGGTAAAATCAGCGTTAGGGTAAAATCAGGTTTGGGGTTAGGGTAACATCAGCGTTAGGGTAACATCAGCGTTAGGGTTAGGATAACATCAGGATCGGGGTCAGGGTAACACCAGGATTAGGGTCAGGGTAACATCAGGATTGGGGTCAGGGTTAGCGTAACATCAGCTTTAGTGTAACATCAGCATTGGGGTTAGGGTAACATCAGCGTTGGGGTTAGGGTAACATCTGCGTTGGGGTTAAGGTAACATCTGCGTTGGGGTTAGGGTAACATCTGCGTTGGGGTAACCTCAGTGTTAGGGTTAGGGTAACATCAGCGTTGGGGTAACATCAGTGTTAGGGTTAGGGTAACATCTGCGTTAGGGTAACATCAGTGTTAGGTTTAGGGTTAGGGTAACATCTGCGTTGGGGTTAGGGTAACATCAGCGTTGGGGTAACATCAGCGTTAGGGTAACATCAGCGTTGGGGTAACATCAGCGTTAGGGTTAGGGTAACATCAGCGTTGGGGTCAGGGTTAGGGTAACATCAGCATTAGGGTAACATCAGCGTTGGGGTTAGGGTAACATCAGCATTGGGGTCAGGGTTAGGGTGACATCAGCATTGGGGTCAGGGTTAGGGTGACATCAGCATTGGGGTCAGGGTTAGGGTAACATCAGCATTGGGGTCAGGGTTAGGGTAACATCAGCATTGGGGTCAGGGTTAGGGTGACATCAGCATTGGGGTCAGGGTTAGGGTGATATCAGCATTGGGGTCAGGGTTAGGGTGACATCAGCATTGGGGTCAGGGTTAGGGTAACATCAGCATTGGGGTCAGGGTTAGGGTGATATCAGCATTGGGGTCAGGGTTAGGGTGACATCAGCATTGGGGTCAGGGTTAGGGTGACATCAGCATTGGGGTCAGGGTTAGGGTAACATCAGCAGTAGGGTTAGTGTAACATCAGCATTGGGGTCAGGGTTAGGGTAACATCAGCATTGGGGTCAGGGTTAGGGTAACATCAGCATTGGGGTCAGGGTTAGGGTAACATCAGCAGTAGGGTTAGTGTAACATCAGCGTTGGGGTCAGGGTAACATCAGCGTTGGGGTTAGGGTAACATCAGCGTTAGTTTTAGGGTAACATCAGCGTTAGGGTAACAACAGCGTTAGGGTTATGGTCAGCGTTGGGGTTGGGCTTTGAATAAATGGCATTGAGGTTGAATAAGTATTTATCTATGGAGCAGGCAGTAGAGACAGTACTCACACTCCAGGTCAGGCTCCTTCCCCTGCAGGTAGCGAATGACAGCCTGAAGCTGAGAGTATTTGCGGTGGTGAGGATCAATGTCTGTCTCACAATACGTCCTGAATGGAAAGACAATGGGGTTTTCACTCCATGAAGGGCCATGTAAGGCCAATAAAGTATTACAGTACAACACTCTATCATTTAGAGTGTTACATTTCAGTAAATTTATTTAGGGGATTACATTCCAATAATATATAATTTATAATATTACATTCAATACTTTATTTGTTAGTATTTATCCATGCTTACCACTCATTGGATATGGATAGATCAGGGGACGTCAGGTCATGCAGGCCTGAGTGGAGATTGGATGCAACCAGTAAATAAATTTGATTGTTCTGCAGTAAATGAGTGGCAGAGAGAGTGGCCAGTATCAGTAGAGCAGTGCAGATGCGTGTCAGAGAGAGTGGCCAGTAGCAGTAGAGTGGGGCAGATGAGTGGCAGAGAGAGTGGCCAGTAGCAGTAGAGCAGTGCAGATGCGTGGCAGAGAGAGTGGCCAGTAGCAGTAGAGCGGGGCAGATGAGTGGCCAGTAGCAGTAGAGCAGTGCAGATGCGTGGCAGAGAGAGTGGCCAGTAGCAGTAGAGCGGGGCAGATGAGAGGCAGAGAGAGTGGCCAGTAGCAGTAGGCCAGGGCAGATGAGAGGCAGAGAGAGTGGCCAGCAGCAGTAGAGTGGGGAGACTTACCCTCTTCCACAGAGACTGTCCCCATGAACATCAGCTGTCCGTGACCCCTTGTCAAAACCATACCAAAACTGCAGAGGGAAATACATACAATAAAGGAGTGAGTGAGATGTTCATTGACTTCATTCAATCCAACAGGCCTATGACTACATACCACACTCGCCATCATAGCATCACACTTACCTGAATGGGGTGTCATTGATGGTTGTGTAGAAGTAGTCATTTGTTAAGAACAAAGGCCTTTTCTGTTGTGAAGGGAAAAAATGAGAATTGTGTTATGAGACAGTTGTTAGAATCAATATAGTGTCTCTAGACCTCCAGGTTGACTCCCACAATTTTCAAATGTTCCGGCTTAACACGTCTGTACATAACAGAACATCAGTTTGGCATAGAGGAACTACGACACTGCTTAAGTCACTACCTTATCCGCTTGAATTCAAAATAATTGCTTGATTACAAAATAATTGCTAGCAAGATGGAGATCACGGAGGGTATTTTTAATGAGTGCATTTTGCAAGTATCTAATTTGCATCAACTACCTTCACTTAAACCACTGCAAGATTTTGCCTGCCTCGTTTCCAATTGCGCCGTTCTGTCATGTCTGCCTCATGATTTGTTATGAGAGTTGTCCGTCTGAAGAGCACCTACCCCGGAACAATGTTTCTTCACTTATTGAAGTTGCCAAAAGAGTCCGTCATTGAAAGCAGAACCTAGTCACTGCTGTCGCCTAGGGTTGGGTGTACGAGACTACTATTAATATTCCATTAGGCATAAGGCATTGAGCCACATCTAATCCCCCCACATACACGAGGTCCCACTCACCGCTTTGTCCACTGATGCTCTCACGTTTAAAGACAGAGTGCCCATCTCCCCTTTCACCATGGCTGTCCTTAGCTGGGAAAAACACACACAATAATGCACACAATCACTGTTGACCTTGTATTCAGTTACCTTACCAGCACAATTACCCAAACAGCACTGTTAGAGCCCAGAACATACATGAATATATATTCATACCTAGAAAGGGGTTCTACTGTACAGCGAGAAATAGTAATGGCGTCTTTTGGTAGGCAATAACTCTGCCATTGCTCGTTGGACAAAGCCTATGGGGAAATTAATGGGTTTTTTGGAGGGTTTTTGGATAAACGTCGACAATAAGGTCTGCGATAAACAAAGGCTTAGGAGATCTTCTAGGTTTTGTTCTGAGATAATCTTCAGCAGCTAACATCACTTTTTCAGATTTTTTAAGCATTTATGTAATCAAAATAAGCACATAAAGGCTTCATAATTAATAAAGGTCATGTTAACTGACTGATATTATGTCACGACTTCCATCGAAGTCGGTCCCTCTCCTTGTTCGGGCGGTGTTCGGCGGTCAACGTCACCGGCCTTCTAGACATCACGGATCCATTTTTCATTTTCCATTGGTTTTGTCTTGTCTTCCTTCACACCTGGTTCCAATCCCATCAATTACATGTTGTGTATTTAACCCTCTGTTTCCCCTCATGTCCTTGTCGGAGATTGTTTGCATGTATGTGATGTGCATGTATTATGTTGGTGTGCGACGGGTTTTGTACCCATTTTTGTTATTTTGTACATTTTGTTTTTTTGGAGTTATCAGCATTTATTAAACAACTCCGTTTTTACCAAGTTCGTTCTCCTGCACCTGACTTCCCAGCCACCAACACGCACCCATTACATATTATCTCATAGAACAAAATGTATAAGATCTCCTAAGCCTGTATTAACCTCAGACATTATTTTCGGCTTTTATCCAAAACCCCCATTCTTTCCCCCCATAGGAATAGCTGAACGAACCAGAAGGAGACATTTTTTTTCGGATTACAAGCTGGCAAGCTCTTTTGAAGACATTCAGTGTGTTGTCGGTGGGTTATGTGATATGGTATGTACAGTACATGTGCAATAATCATAGCAGGTAATATCTGTTGGAAAATGTCAATTTTGGGGGGGCCCCTCAACAGCATTTTGAAACCGTCCGTCAAACCACGAAGTCCACCCCTGACTGTACATGTGTATTCAGAGTTTTATTCCTGATTTTATATCCGGTCTCACTTACTCGGTTTTTTGTTGTTGTTCATTGTAAAGTGCTGTAGAAGACCTATGTATTAATATTACTACTATACAACTCACTGTCTCATCTATGTATTAATATTTATACTATATTACCTCATCTGTGTATTAATATTACTGTTACTACTACTGTATACAACCCACTGTCTCATACATGTATTAATGCTACAACTCACTGTCTCATCTATGTATTAATACTACTACACTACTCACTATCTCATCTACGTATTAATATTACTGTTACTAGTACTGTATACTACCCACTGTCTCATCTATGTATTAATACTACTATACTACTCACTATCTCATCTATGCATAAAAATTACTGTTACTACTACTGTATACTACCCACTGTCTCATCTATGTATTAATACTACTACTATACTACTCACTATCTCATCTACGTATTAATATTACTGTTACTAGTACTGTATACTACCCACTGTCTCGTCTATGTATTAATACTACGACTATCTCATCTGTGCATTAAAATTACTGTTACTAATATACTACTCACTGTCTCATCTATGTATTAATATTACTAATATACTACACCATCTCATCTATGCGTTAATATTACTGTTGCTATTATACTACTCACTGTCTCATCTATGTCCTCCCACTCCACCTCAGCCAGGTCCACACTGTTGTAGTTAGGCTTGGGCTTCAGCGTCTTGCCTTCTTTGTACTGTGGGACAGGAAAGGAGGAGATGAGGAAGACGACATGGGTGAAAAGAATCAGGAAGAGGACAGATACAAGTTTTATATAGAACCTCGGCTGTCTGTCGGCTGTCTGTCTGTCTGTAATATGTGTTTATTCTCTAGGCTGAACCAATCACTTAGAACAACTGTGTTTGATGGACATCTCCATGACACGGTATCCTGACTTCAAAGGCTCCATCTCCATGGCAACTGGCTCCAAAAGGAACAAGTAGGCTTATTATTGACCACATAACATGTTTGTTTTCTATGATTTTTATATTGATATGAATATTGATGTGTAGAGTAGAAGTTGGAAGTTTACACACACTTAGGTTGGAGTCATTAAAACTAGTTTTTCAACCACTCCACAACTTTCTTGTTAAAACTTCTTATGGCTGGAGGGGCAGTATCAAATCAAATCATCAAATCAAATTTTATTTGTCACATACACATGGTTAGCAGATGTTAATGCGAGTGTAGCGAAATGCTTGTGCTTCTAGTTCCGACAATGCAGTAATAAGTATTGAGTAGCTTGGATGAAAGGTGCACAGAGGTGCCCATAGTAAACTGCCTGCTCCTCAGTCCCAGTTGCTAATATATGCATATTATTATTCATATTGGTTAGAAAACACTTTGACGTTTCTAATACTGTTTGAATGATGTCTGTGAGTATAACAGAACTCATATGGCAGGCAAAAACCTGAGAAAAAAATCTAAACAGGAAGTGGGAATTCTGAGGTTGGTCGATTTTCAACCAAGACCCTATTGAATACACAGTGGGATACGGCTTCCACTAGATGTCAACAGTCTGTAGAACCTTGTCTGATGTGAAGGGGGGGGGGGGAATGAGAGGGGATTGAGTAAGGTCTATCATGCTCTGACCATGCTCTGACCATGCGCGTTCACATGAGGGAGCTCTGTTCCATCGCACATCTGAAGTCAATGTAATTCTCCGGTTGGAACGTTACTGAAGATTTATGTTAAAAACATTCTAAAGATTGATTCAATACATCGTTTGACATGTTTCTACTGACTGTTATGGAACTTTTTGCCATTTCGTCTGCTTTTAGTGAACGCGCTTCCTGACTTTGGATTTGTTTACCAAACACGCTAACAAAAATAGCTATTTGGACATAAATGATGGACATTACCGAACAAAACGAACATTTCTTGTGGAAGTGGGAGTCTTGGGAGTGCATTCCGATGAAGATCAGCAAAGGTAAGTGAAGATTTATAATGCTTTTTATGAGTTTTGTTGACTGCACAATTTGGCAGGTAACCTTTTGTGGCTGAACCCTGTTCTCAGGTTATTGAATATTGTGCTTTTGCCCGTAAAGCTATTTGAAATCTGACACAGCGGTTGCATTAAGAACAAGTTTATCTTTAATTCTATGTAAAACATGTATCTTTCATCAAAGTTTATGATGAGTATTTATGTTATTTGACGTGGCTCTCTGCAATTTCTCCGGATATTTTGGAGGCATTTCTGAACATGGCGCCAATGTAAACTGAGGTTTTTGGATATAAATATGAACTTAATCGAACAAAACATATATGTATTGTGTAACATGAAGTCCTGTGAGTGTCATCTGATGAAGATCATCAAAGGTTAGTGATTAATTCTATCTCTATTTCTGCTTTTGTGACTCCTGTCTTTTGTCTTTGTCTGGAAAAATGACTGTGTTTGTCTGTGATTTTGCGGTGACCTAACATAAACGTTTGTGGTGCTTTCGCTGTAAAGCCTATTTGAAATCAGACACTTTGGTGGGATTAACAACAAGATTACCTTTAAAATGGTATTAAATACATGTATGTTTGAGGACTTTCACTGGCTGTTGTCACATCATCCCGTTAACGGGATTGCAGCCATAAGAAGTTTTAACAAACTATAGTTTTGGCAAGTCGGTTAGGACATCTACTTTGTGCATGACACAAGTAATTTTTCTAACAATTGTTTACAGACAGATTATTTCACTTATAATTCATTGTATCACAATTCCAGTGGGTCAGAAGTTTACATTCACTAAGTTGACTGTGCCTTTAAACAGCTTGGAAAATTGCAGAAAATTATGTAATGGCTTTAGAACCTTCTGATAGGCTAATTGACATCATTTGATTCAATTGGAGGTATACCTGTGGATGTATTTCAAGGCCTACCTTCAAACTCAGTTCTATTTGCTTGACATCATTGGAAAATCAAAAGAAATCAGCCTAGACCTCAGAAAAAAATTGTAGACCTCCACGAGTCTGGTTCATTCTTGGGAGTAATTTCCAAATGCCTGAAGGTACCACGTTCATCTGCACAGACAATACTAAGCAAGTATAAATACCATGGGACCACGCAGCCGTCATACCGCTCAGGAAGGAGACGCGTTCGGTCTCCTAGAGATGAACGTACTTTGATGCGAAAAGTGCAAATCAATCCCAGAACAACAGCAAAGCACCCAGTGAAGATGCTGGAGGAAACAGGTACAAAAGTATCTATTTCCACCGTAAAACAAGTCCTATATCGACATAACCTGAAAGGCCGCTCAGCAAGGAAGAAGCCACTGCTCCAAAACCGCATAAAAAAGCCAGACTACGGATTGCAACAGCACATGGGGACAAAGATCGTACTTTTTGGAGAAATGTCCTCTGGTCTGACGAAACAAAAAATGTACTGTTTGGCCATAATGTCCATCGTTATGTTTGAAGGAAAAAGGGGGAGGCTTGCAAGCCGAAGAACACCATCCCAACTGTGAAGCACAGGGGTGGCAGCATCATGTCGTGGGGGTCTTTTGTGGCAGGAGGGACTGGTGCACTTCACAAAATAGATGGCATCATGAGGAGGAACATTTACATATATATATTGAAGCAACATCTCAAGACAGCAGTCAAGAAGTAAAGGCTTGCTCACAAATGGGTCTTCCAAATGGACATTGACCCCAAGCATACTTCCAAAGTTGCAGCAAAATGGCTGAAGGACATCAAAGTCAAGGTATTAGAGTGGCCATCACAAAGCCCTGACCTCAATCCTATAGAAAATTTGTGGCAGAACTGAAAAAAGCATGTGCGAGCAAGGAGGCCTACAAACCTGACTCAGTTACACCAGCTCTGTCAGGAGGAATGGGCAAAAATTCACCCAATTTATTGTGGGAAGCTTGTGGAAGGCTACCTGAAACGTTTGACCCAAGTTAAACTATTTAAAGGCAATGCTACCAAATACTAATTGAGTGTATGTACACTTCTGACCCACAGTGAATGTGGTGAAAGAAATACATGCTGAAATAAATCATTCTCTCTACTATTATTCTGACATTTCACATTCTTAAAATAAAGTGGTGATCGATGTGCAATTGATGTGTATAGTGTATATTGAAGTGTAATTGATGTGTATTCATGTGTATACAGGGCTCATCTGTGAAAGAGACCTTGGTCTCAGCATGACCCCCTGTCAAAATAAAGGTTAAATAAAACAGAAAATAACACCCAGAATCACATTTTATGGTTGCCTGGGAGGGACAAGCTGAAGTTGCCCAATAAGAAAGGCTTTTTTTCATTATCTGTTGTAAAACATTTTGTCTACGGTGTACACTAATGAATACAACCCTCCACTGTGCTGCTCTAGGTGTTTAGCACGAGGCTGTCATCTGAGACTCTTTAACCATTTAAATTATTCATGCTCTGTTCAATAACCAATCAGTGACCCCACACAAAATCTGCAAATTGAACATTGAGATGGTCTTTAGGTTAGACTCTTTGGACTGTTTGAGTGTGGCCACTGACTGTTTGAGTGTGGCCACTGACTGTTTGAGTGTGGCCACTGACTGTTTGAGTGTGGCCACTGACTGTTTGAGTGTGGCCACTGACTGTTTGAGTGTGACCACTGACTGTTTGAGTGTGACCACTGACTGTTTGAGTGTGGCCACTGACTGTTTGAGTGTGGCCACTGACTGTTTGAGTGTGGCCACTGACTGTTTGAGTGTGGCCACTGACTGTTTGAGTGTGACCACTGACTGTTTGAGTGTGGCCACTGACTGTTTGAGTGTGGCCACTGACTGTTTGAGTGTGGCCACTGACTGTTTGAGTGTGGCCACTGACTGTTTGAGTGTGGCCACTGACTGTTTGAGTGTGACCACTGACTGTTTGAGTGTGGCCACTGACTGTTTGAGTGTGGCCACTGACAAGAACGAAGAATTTAAAAACACAATGTGCCTTGCACCACCCTCCAACATCCTAAGCTCAACAATACTGCATGCTCTTCCTACATCTCACACCATCTCAACAGGACGACTGTCCAATAGGAGCTTGATCTATCTGCCTGTTATTTGTGGCATATTGCTGCATGGAAAACATGTTTCTGTCTGATTCTTTTCATTATTTTTTCATTATCTACCTTCACATGGGATTGATGAGACTTAAACGTCTGGCAGCTGTCCTACACCTTACTAAACAATCTGTTGATCTGCTACACTCAGCGTTCCCTTTATTGTACTATCTTCTGTTCTGATGTACTGTGATTTTGGAGGTTGGTGGAAGGCATATTGTGTTTTTACGGCTATTGTGTTTTTAAATTCTTAGGTGACTCTGGCACTCATAGCGATAGAAATATACGTGCTTATTTGCCACAACATCAACTAGCTGAGAATAATAACTTCCAGGAATGTGCGACTTGCTTTGGGGCTAATCGGGGTGCTGAGTTCTACTGTTGGTAGTAATCATCACCTAGTCCAGCTCAACCTGTGACAGAGTACCTTTAACAGAGCCACTGCACAGCTGCTCTGTAAGCCTAGAATTGTGGGTGTATACACTACCATTCAAAAGTTTGGGGTCACTTAGAAATGTCCTTGTTATTGAAAGAAAAGCACATTTTTTTCCATTAAAATAACATGAAATACAGTGTAGACATTGTGAATGTTGTTAATGACTATTGTAGCTGGAAGTGGATAATTTTAATGGAATATCTACATAGGCGTACAGAGGCCCATTATCAGCAACCATCACTCCTGTGTTCCAATGACACGTTGTGTTAACTAATCCAAGTTTAACATTTTAAAAAGGCTAATTTATCATTAGAAAACCCTTTTGCAATTATGTTATCACAGCTGAAAACTGTTGTTCTGATTAAAGAAGCAATACAACTGGCCTTCTTTAGACTAGTTGAGTATCTGGAGCATCAGCATTTGTCGGTTCGTTTACAGGCTCCAAATGGCCAGAAACAAAGCACTTTCTTTTGAAACTCATCAGGCTAGTCCATGCGAGAAATTGCCAAGAAACTGAAGATATCGTACAACGCTGTGTACTACTCCCTTCAAAGAACAGCACAAACTGGCCCTAACCAGAATAGAAAGAGGAGTGGGAGGCCCCAGTGCACAACTGAGCAAGAGGACAAGTACATTAGAATGTCTAGTTTGAGAAACAGATGCCTCACACGTCCTCAACTGTCCTCAACTTATTACAGGTATAAGTGTTCAGGTGAGTGCTGCAGTCCACTGGATATATTGTGGGACAAACATCCTATATGTGCTTCTAATAAGGTTACATGTTTGAAGTGTGTGTTCAAGTGTTTGCGTCTGATCCCTATATGTTTAAGGATGTTGCAGAGTTGCTTCTCTCGTCTTACACTGCTCAGTGAAGTGTCTTTCGTTGTGATTGATCTTATTCCACTGTTTTAATATTTTATGTTTTTGTCTCAGAATTCTACAACTTCAAATCTACATTATTAACTCTATAAATAAAAATGGAAATAAAGCAACAGTGTAGAAGTGTGATAATTATTGTTTATTAGTTGAATGAATAGTCTAGGCAGCCTAAAACAAACACTAAAAGTATATGAAAGATTTCAAATGGGATTTGAAACCAGGTCAGAGTAGTAGTAGTATTAGTGGTAGTTTTTACTGTGGTAGTAGTACTGGTGACTGCAGTCGTAACTATAGTATTAGAAATAGGGACTGTAGTAGTATTAGTAGTGACGAGGGTTGCAACATTTTGGGAACTTTCAATAAATTCCCTAGTTTTCCATAAATCCTGGTTGGAGGATTACGGAATTCCTGCTTATTCCCTCCAGATTCCGGGAATCCACCAACTGGGATTTCGGCAAAACCACAGAATTTATTGAAAGTTCCCGGAATAACGCAACCCTACTAGTGACTATAGTCGGAAGCAAGCGTAAGCTCTACAGCGGTTGGACTCACCAGAGGTCGTAGGTCAGGGTGTGCCAGGATGTACCCGTTGTTGGTGATGAGGAAAGCGTAACCATGGGGACCCAGCCTATATCTGGGAGCCAGCTTCATTACCTCCAACAGGGGGATGTCAGAACCCACCACCCCCAGCAGGATCCCATGGCTCAGCTGGAGGAGAAGGGGAGAGGAGGATTTATAAGACTTCTAATGGCACAACAACTACAGTAACATGTCACTGCAGTACAGATGCATTATGCACACAGTGAACTGCTTGACCAGGTTCAAATATACAACACCAGTCAAATGTATGGATACATACTCATTCAAGGGTTTTTCTTTATTTTTACTATTTTATATATTGTAGAATAATAGGGAAGACATCAAAACTATGAAATAACACATATGGAATCATGTAGTATCCAAAAAAGTGTTCAACAAATCAAAATATATTTTAAATTTGAGATTCTTCAAAGTATTCACCCTTTGCCTTGATGACAGCTTTGCACACTCTTGGCATTCTTTCAACCAGCTTCATGAGGTAGTCACCAGGAATGCATTTCAATTAAATTCTATTTTTATTTAACCTTTAACTAGGCAAGCCAGTTAAGAACAAATTCAATTAACAGGTGTGTCTTGTTAAAAGTTCATTTGTGGAATTCCTTTCTTTCTTAATGCATTTGAGCCATTCAGTTGTGTTGTAACAAGGTAGGAGTGGTGTACAGAAGATAGCCCTATTTGGTAAAAATACCAAGTCCATACTATGGCAAGAACAGCTCAAATAAGCAAAGAGAAACGACAGTCCATCATTACTTTAAGACATGAAGGTCAGTCAATGCGGAACATTTCAAGAACTTTGAAAGTTTCTTCAAGTGCAGTCGCAAAAACCATCAAGCGCTATGATGAAACTGGCTCTCATGAGGACCACCACAGGAAAGGAAGACCCAGAGTTACCTCTACTGCAGAGGTTAAGTTCATTAGAGTTAACTCCACCTCATATTGTAGCCCAAATAAATGCTTCACAGAGTTCAAGTAACAGACACATCTCAACATCAACTGTTCAGAGGAGACTACCTGAATCAGGCCTTCATGGTCGAATTTCTGCAAAGAAAGCAATACTAAAGGACACCAATAATAAGAAGAGACTTGCTTGGGCCAAGAAACACTAGAAATGGACATTAGACCGATGGAAATCTGTGGCTACTTTGAAGAATCTGAAATATAAATTATATTTTGATTTGTGTAATACTTTTTTGGTTACTACATGATTCCATATGTGTTATTTCATAGTTTTGATGTCTTCACTATTATTCTACAATGTAGAAAATAGTAAAAATAAAGAAAAACCCTGAATGAGTAGGTGTGTCCAAACGTTTGACTGGTACTGTACCTCACATACCTTTTATAGCTCTAGATTACTACAGTTGTAACAGGCTATTGGGGAAGAATAGTCTGGTGCCTCAAAGGGACTACTACAATTACAACTT
Source organism: Salvelinus fontinalis (assembly GCF_029448725.1). Classification (NCBI taxonomy): domain Eukaryota; kingdom Metazoa; phylum Chordata; class Actinopteri; order Salmoniformes; family Salmonidae; genus Salvelinus; species Salvelinus fontinalis. Next base: position 9,460,090 of record NC_074669.1, read on the forward strand.
CTAACTGTTATTACTTTGATTACCACCATTCCTATGTTAAATATACATTTAAATCTAACATAGGCTTTTAGTCCACTGACCGTCTCTTTCTTCTTGCTGAAGACGGGCATTGCCACCGTGGTCATGAGAAGTAAACTTTGAGCCTTTGTGGCGAAGAGCTGGAGGAATAATTGCAGCATTAGTACATATTTATGCATCAGAAATAACGTTTTGTTTATCCTAAACAAATCAAAAAGCTGTTGGTTCTGGTACTACTCCTACTTGTTAACTTCTAATACCTGCAATTAAGACTCGTTACGCTAGAGGGTGCCATACTACTGCAACTGGTGACAGCCAATCGAAAGCTTGGGAGACTGCGTTCACTATTACCACAAGGCCTAAACAGAAGAGGACTACACTAAAAGGGATTCCCTATCAGATAAGATGTATTTCCCACAGTCTCTTTTTACCTCCTTCGTATTGGGTAGCTGTCAGTGTGAGTGAGTGAGGGTCAGGTCCGGTGATAGAGGTGAGGTGAGATGAGAGAATGAGCACAGTAGCAGGACAGAAGACAAATACAGGGAGGAGTCATAAACTACACAGACACACAGAATGAATGAACTAATGTAACTGACAGCACACCATGATAATACAGTAGACAGTTGACTTTCAAACAGGACAGTGTGAGGTGACAAACGTGGTTAAATGCAACAACAACACGTTGCCTTTGAAGCCAAAGAAAGTGCAGATTTGGATCCTGGAAGAAAAGGCAGAATGTACTGCAGTTAACAGGCAAAGCCCACTGGGTAAGTATAGCTGCCGTACTCACCACAGTGTCCATGTAAGCCTCGGTCCAGATTATGTCATGATTGTGATTGATGACCATTGGTCGGCTCAGGACGTGAAGGTACTCCATGACATTCTCCTGCACATCAGCCAGAGTGGAGATGTGTGTGTAGTAACCCTTGTTGTTGCAGGCGATCCACTTGGTGTTGTCCGCAAAGGTCATCTCTCTGCCAATAAGGTAAGTGAAGAGGCGCACCTGAAAGAGACAGTATCGGAGACTGATATTCAATTCAGTCAGTTCATTAAGTAAATACTGAACATATTAAACCGATATGGCTGTTAAAGTGATGTCATCAAAATACCTTGCTGTTCAGGGGAAGTAGGGAAATAGAAAATAGAATTACAGAAGAATTTACGTGTATTGTTAGATATTACTGCACTGTTGGAGCGAGGAACACAAGCATTTCGCTGCACCGGCAATAACATCTGCTAAATATGTGTATGCGACCAATTAAATGTTATTACATTTTGTTTTAATGTACCGTAAATAGGTATTACTGTAGGTCAAGTGTGTATGTAGTTATTCATATGGAGAAAATATTGGATATACCCTACAGTACCCTGCGATCAGGCCAGTTGAACTCTTCAAACACGTCTTTGAAGTCCTCCATGGCTCCATCTGTGATCAGCATGATGGCCTGGTTACACAGGCTGCCCTGGCCCTTGGTCGCAGCCTGGGAGGAAGCACCACACAGTGAAGAACTGAGACTGGGCCAACAGCAAGTGTGTGGAAGTATACGAATGTATGTGAGGGTGTGTGTGTGTGTGTGTGTGTGTGTGTGTGTGTGTGTGTGTGTGTGTGTGTGTGTGTGTGTGTGTGTGTGTGTGTGTGTGTGTGTGTGTGTGTGTGTGTGTGTGTGTGTGTGTGTGTGTGTGTGTGTGTGTGTGTGTGTGTGTGTGTGTTGGAAGCAAACCTCGTTCAGGATTTTGAAGGATTCTTTCATGGCCTTTGCAACTTTTCCCTCTCCCTTCACGTGAAGCTCATCCACTAGCACCTTAAAATGCTAGAGAGAGAGAGAGAGAGAGAGAGAGAGAGAGAGAGAGAGAGAGAGAGAGAGAGAGAGACAGAGAGAGAGAGAAAGAGAGAGAGAAAGAGAGAGAGAGAGAGAGAGAGAGAGAGAGAGAGGGGGAGAGAGAGAGAGGGAGAGAGAGAGAGAGAGAGAGAGAGAGAGAGAGAGAGAGAGAGAGAGACCATATTGATGTTCATTTATTTTCCCTTTTGTACTTTAACTATTTGCACATAATATGACGTTTGATATGTCTTTATTCTTTTGGAACTTTTGTGAGTGCAATGTTTACTGTACATTTTTGTATTGTTTATTTAACTTTTGTTTGTTATCTATTTCACTTGCTTTGGCAATGGAAACATATGTTTCCCATGGCAATAAACCCTTCAATTTTCAAACCCTAAATGTAATTGAATTGAGGGAGAGGTCAGCACCTTTTACGGTGAGAAAACAATGTGATCACACTCTTGCTCTTTTGCACCCCAGTAACTCTACTTGCACATCATCATCTGCATATCTATCACTCCAGTGTTAATGCTAAATTGTAATTATTTTGCCTCTATGGTCTATTTATTGCCTACCTCCCTACTCTTCTACATTTGCACACACTGTACATATATTTTTTTATTGTGCTATTGACTGTACGTTTGTTTATGTGTAACTCTGTGTTGTTGTTTTTGTCGCACTGCTTTGCTTCATCTTGGCCAGGTCGCAGTTGTAAATGAGAACTTGTTCTCAACTGGCCTACCTGGTTAAATAAAGTTATTATATATATATTTTTTAATTACAGAAATGCAGCACAGCACAGCCTAGCACAGGACATGACAGTGTAAGGTCAAATACACTTGTCCAGTTGACTGAAAACCAAGAGAGTTTTTCATGGCCCCTCTGACCTGGTTGCAGTCTCTGGTTGCTGGCTATAAAGCTATTTGTGACAATTGTATTTAACACACTATTCCAACAGTATTTGATTGATTGAACACTATAATGCAAAAAAGTGTGTAATGTTCCAAGTTTGTTTACTTAACACACCTGGCAACTACACAGGCATGAATTACCTTAACAAAAGAGAGTACTCTAGGTCCTAAGGGTAACCAGAGTGTGAACCTCATTCCTGCGGTTATACCCATCATGGTGCCAGAGGCATACAGAATGTTCGTGAGAGGATCTGGTTGTAGGATATACTGTAGGAGCAGATGCCAGGTGGATAAAACCAAACAGGAAAACATTAGAGCTCTACTCATAAATCACCCCGCTGAAAGTTTACCGGCCAGTTTGCTTGCCTCCCTCCCTCCCTCCCTCCCTCCCTCCCTCCCTCCCTGTCTGTCTGTCTGTCTGTCTGTCTGTCTGTCTGTCTGTCTACCTAACTGCCCACTTACCTGCCTGTCAGTCAGTCAGTCTGCCTACCCAGCCATCACTTAGTTGACTGATTACTGCTATGGTACAGTATATGGACAGAGTGATTGATTGACTGATTTAACATCACTTTTCAGCAGGGGTTGGAGCCGGTTCAAGGAACAGAACCGAAAACCAGAAAATATTGAAGATTTTTGAGGAACAGAATCAGAACAAAGTGATCTATACTGTCCCAGAACAAAACCGTTATTTTAAAAGCATGGAAACCAGTTAATAACATGAATTTATGTTTTGGGCATTTTTTTCCCTTCGCACAAAAAATGCAACAAAGCGTGAATGCAAAGCCCTCACTCAGAAACCTATTCCAGTGTCTGCCTGCCAGCTGAAAATCTTTGCCAGTGTGTGTGCATGTGTAAGGTATCTGCCCCTCCCCCCGAAGCATAGTCTACTGTAGCTACTGAAGTTACAAGCGTGATTCAGAAATTAGGGAGAATGTTTTTTTCAATGCTAGAAAAAAGGGTTCCATAAGGGTTCTTCAGTTGTTGCCATAGGAGAACTCTTTTTGGTTCCAGGTAGAACCCTTTTGGGTTCCATGTAGAACTCTCTGTGGAAAGGGTTCTACTTGGAACCCAAAATTGTTAAACCTGGAACCAAAAGGGTTCTACCTGGAACCAAAAAGGGTTATTCAAAGGGTTCTCCTATGGGGACAGCCAATGAACCCTTTTAGGTTCAAGAGAGCATATTTTTTTCTAAGAGTGTAGTTAAGGATACTACAGTTATCACATTTCACTGTTTGAAGTTCAAAGACATTCAAAGTTCCTTCATAGAAGCCGCTCCTCTGTGGGTATAATTACGTGGGCCTAATTCAGACAAGGCAGGTCATAACAACAAGATGCCCAGCGTTTCAAGCCAAGCCTCCTCCTCCACCCTCTCTCACTCTCTCCACACCCGCACATTTTTTATCGCACCTTGCGCCTTACACTTGTCTGTCTAACGCATGTAAATAGCTTGCCCGCCCCCTAGCAAGCTGCTCTATCCGCCCTGATTGGTCAATTAATTTAGAATTTTGAGGTTTGAAAAGGAACAGAAAGGAATGACATAAACCGTTCGTTCTTTTTGGTATCGAACCGGTTCAGAACTTTATTTTCCTTGTTTGGAACAGTGGAACGTAACAAACTAAACAATGATTATTTTTCAGAATGAAATTATTGGAAAATTATACGGTCCCAAGCCCTGGTTTTCAGGATGTTATCTCTCGCACATTGCACTGCCAGACAAGCCCTGGTTTTCAGGATGTTATCTCTCACACATTGCACTGCCAGACAAGCCCTGGTTTTCAGGATGTTATCTCTCGCACATTGCACTGCCTGACAAGCCCTGGTTTTCAGGATGTTATCTCGCACATTGCACTGCCTGACAAGCCCTGGTTTTCAGGATGTTATCTCTCACACATTGCACTGCCAGACAAGCCCTGGTATCAGGATGTTGTCTCTCACACATTGCACTGCCTGACAAACATACATGTAGTCTACGTACACATTTTGCGAGCTAAAATCATATTGACTTATCAATACATTTTATGCATACATTACATTTCTATATTGGGGCGGCAGGTAGCCTAGTGGTTAGAGTGTTGGACTAGTAACCGAAAGGTTGCAAGATCAAATCCCCGAGCTGACAAGGTAAAAATCTGTGATTCTGCCCCTGAACAAGACAGTTAACCCATTATTCCTACGCCGTCAATGAAAATAAGAATGTGTTCTTAACTGACTTGACTAGTTAAATAAAGGTAAAAATATCATATAAATACATTTGTGTTCTACATATTATAGAATACATATTTTAAAAATGATTCCATCCCTGTCAGTCACACTCCATTACAGTCCCTCTCCACAGATGGTTGTGAATGACGGCTGACCTGGCCTGCTCTCTGATCCACACTGGACCAATGCATGAAGTAGGAACTAGGCCAACAGGTGGAGCCAACTTCTCCACACTTAGCTTAGCAGCATGACTGACAGCCAAGGTGGCCCTTCACGCTCCACCTCCACAGGGGTGTAATGTCATAACAGAACACTTTGAGTTGCTAGAGCCCTGCTGAGAGGTAAGAGGTCTGTGGCTTAGTGGTCACAGATTACCTGAAGAAGATAATGGGCTTACCTCGCGGTTGTCCAAGTCAGCCTGCACCAGGGTGCCTTTGAAGCATGGCTCTACGTAGCGCACGTAGTCAGTGTACTGTGGGGAGAAAAGACAAGGCAGGGCTGTAGTCCTGTCAACAGTGTAACACTGTTGTGATGTAACAGTGTAGTGGTGTAACAGGTAATGTGTGAAGGTGTGATAATGTAATGGGGATGGCTTAGTCAACTGAACACCAACTGAACAACACATGGGAATCACAAGACCCTATGTTTGAGATGTGTTGTTCCATTGGTGCTTAGTGGCAGGAGGAGGGTTGACTCACAGCGATGACGTTGACAAAGTCGTTCTCCCCCAGTGTGTCCAGGATGGTGTTGATGGTGTGCTTGGCGATGGTCATCTTCAGACCCTTCATACTGCCACTGATGTCCACCACGATAATAATGTCCTTTGGTGAGGTGGCAGCCTGGATATACCTGAGGGACAGGGGGAGAGAGAGATGGGGTTACACCATAGTGTTACCATACTATGTGAGGATTCTCTACCTCTACTGTACTTGAGGCTTGTGTGGTCCAGGGTAGAGCACGGTGCACCGCAGGACCATAGGATGGAGGCCCCAGTCAACGGTTCTCTTACTTTCTCGTGCTGCTTCATGAAAAAACGTTCCCCATATAATTCTCAACCCCTTGACATAACGATCCACATTCAATTAAAAAAGCGGTGTAGGCCTACAGCATACGGCACTGTATAACATCCCAACCACAGTGTCCCTCCCTATCAACTTAGTTTCAAAACATGACAAATGTAAATGCACACAAACACACCTTTTGGTATCTACATGTTTATAAATAGGGACATATGGCATCCATGTGAACCCCACTGACCTGGGTATTGAGCTGCTGGTTAAAACCACTTAAGGAGCAGCTTAAAGTATTTCTAGGGGATCAGATCAGACTGTCCTGGCCTGGCCTGTCTGTGTCTTTCTGTGTTGCTGTGCTGCTGTGTTCAGAGCCAAGGGTGCTATCCTTGCCACTAATCTGAAAGTCAGGGGCAGCCCAGGTCCCAGGATACTCTCTACCTGAGTGGAGAGATAGATAGGGCATCCATATACTACCTAAAGCTCATCAACATGGCTTGTTGAATACCTGGAAGCTGGAAATGCTACTGATTGGCCAGTTAAGAGGATATCCTCCCTCGGGCCTAGGGAGACCCCACCGCCTAACAGCAGTGATTGGAGACTCATGCTGGACTGCATACGACGGTAAATCAAGGTCCTGACTCTCAGTTGTCAGTAATTATGTCATGGTACTTGTTGTTGGAGCAGGGTTGATAATCACAGTTTCCATCCCATTCCTTAAACTGCCAGCTCAAGTGTCGTGTGGGTGCAATACATGGCCAAGTCCTAGGACCTACCACATTAGAGCAACATATCCATGGCACTACACACTCTCTTACCACTGGCTAAGTAAAGTAAAGTAGGGTGAATGCTGTAGTGATGTTTTGTTCAATTTTAAAAGCCAAAAAGTAAATAAATGACACCATTAAAATAGATAAAAGCTTGCGTATAGATGTCACATAAGCCTATACAGTCTTAAGGTATATGAGGTCACATGACTTTAATCTCTCTCTCTTAGGAATACCTGGACTAATGACTCTCTAGAGACAGCAGGAGCGGTAGAGATACTCTGAATGATCGGCTATGAAAAGCCAACTGACATCTACTCCTGAGGTGCTGACCTGTTGCACCCTCGACAACCACTGTGATTATTATTATCTGAGCCTGCTGGTCATCTATGAACATTTGAACATCTTGGCCATGTTCTGTTATAATCTCCACCCGGCACAGCCAGAAGAGGACTGGCCACCCCTCATAGCCTGGTTCCTCTCTAGGTTGCTTCCTAGGTTCTAGCCTTTCTAGGGAGTTTTCCTAGCCACCGTGCTTCTACACCTGCATTGCTTGTTGTTTGGGGTTTTACGCTGGGTTTCTGTACAGCACTTTGTGACATCAGCTGATGTAAATAATATAAATAATATGATATAAATAAATACATTTGATTGATTGATGTCTTAGTGTCTAGCTCCTCCCCTTATCATGATAGCAGGAAGTGTCTTACTCTGGTCAAGGTCGATGCCACCCAGAGGCTACTAGTAGATTTACTAATAGCTTACCAGTTACGGTTCCTGCAGTCAAACGCAGCCACACCATTCGAATCTGGAGTCCATTTGATACCTGTATAAAAAATAGTCACACCATCTCTACAGTGAGTAAACATCATGGCATCCATTAAAATCCTACAACATTATATTGAAGTCGACATCTTACAGCCTCCCGAGGCATAGCGTTCTAAAGCACTGCATGAGGCGTCACTACAGACCCGGGTTCGATCCCAGGCTGTGTTGCAGCCGGCCGCGACCGGGAGACCCATGAGGTGGTGCACAGTTGTCCCAGCGTCGTTAGGGTAGGGTTTGGCCGGCTGGGATGTCCTTGTCCCATCGCGCTCTAGCAACTCCTGTGGCAGGCCGGGCGCATGCATGCTGGCATGGTTTCCAGTTGTATGGTGTTTCCTCCAACACATTGGTGCGGCTGGCTTCCTGGGTTAAGCGAACAGTGTGTCAAGAAGCAGTGGCAGGGTAATGTTTTGGAGGATGCACGGCTCTCGACCTTCGCCTCTCCCGAGTCCGTACGGGAGTTGCAGTGATGGGACAAGACTGTAACTACCAATTGGGGGTAAAAACAAATACAGTTGACATCGTAAAACAGATGGTATTCTATGGTTTCTTTTTGATAGTATGTTTTTTGTTTTGCTTTGCTATATTTTCTGTTACGCTATACTCTGGATTTATACACTATTATACCATAGCACTGTTGAATACTCGTTTTTGATTGGCTTGAAGGGCATTCTAGAGCGTGCATTATTTCCCTATAACGCATGGTGTAATTGAATGACTATGAAGTTCATTCTTACATGTTCTATGTTTGTCCTCCTTTTGAAAGCAAAACCCGAAATGAAAACATTATTGGTATTGTTGAATTAGATTTTCAAAATCGCAAGCTAGGATGATGGTTTGGTTAGCTAAGCTAGCAAGTCTGTTTTCTTGGTTATCATAGTAACTACTGTAGCTATCTAGCTAGCTAGTAAACTTGTCACATTTCTACTGGCAAGTTAATACATTTCTAGCGGCAAATATGTTAATTTATAGCCATAGTATGAAAGGAATAATCAACTCAGGGCTCGAAAATGACGCAACTCCGTGAAAGGTTAGTTCCACAACGCTAAGGAATCGTGGAACACACGTTCCACATCATGCATTATCTTCCAGAGAAGGCATAGCCCATCGTTGATTATCCTTTATTAACCAAACTTTTCAATACTCTATTCTGTGCTGCTATCAGTTGTATGGAGCTGACTGAGGGCTCCAAACATGATAGTTCTTTGCTTAGTATTTTTATTTATTTCTAGGCATGTCAGTTAAAAACAAAATTCTTATTTACAATGACAGCCTAGGAACAGTTGGTTAACTGACTTGTTCAGGGGCAGAACAACAGATTTTTACCTTGTCAGCTCAGGGATGCGATCTAGCAACCTTTTGGTTACTGTCCCAATGCTCTAACCACTAGGCTACCCGCCACCCTTTACAGTGGAGGCTGGTGGAAGGAGCTATAGGAGGACAGGCTCATTGTAATGCCTGGAATGGAATGAATGGAACGGAGTCAAACGTGGCTTTCATGTGTTTGATGTGTTTGATACCATTCCAAATATTCCATTCCAGCCAATACAATGAGCCTGTCCTTCTATAGCTCATCCCACCAGTTTCCTCAGGTCTTTTACCAGGGTAGATTCTGAAGAATCCTGAGGAGCTGCCAAAGTACTGCCAGGTGAGGGTGGGGTCTTTCTGGAAGTTGTTCATGAACACGTCATTCAGAGCCTCCGACCAATATATTCCATTGAGGATGTAGGCATCTTTCCACAGAGGAGAAAGAGAGAGCAGCAAATTAATGGGATGGAAAGTGTGACATCACATATAGTAACTGTCACCTGTTTCACTTTAAAGGATGACTAAGCCACACCTAACCCAATTTTCATGCTAATCTCTCATTGAATTCAAAATCTGTATTTCATGCATAGATAAGTTAGGATCTGGACCCAAGGGCCTGAAAACAATTATTGTTTGAACTTCATCACACACACACCTTTGTTGTAGACGTTGGTTGGAACCTGTACGTCACTCTGCATTGTGTTGACTGGCAGGTTGTTGAAATGCTCATTCTTCTCCAGAGGAAACTCACCACCCAGCTCTACAAAGTTACCATCTTCATCTGCTGTGTTCACCAGCATGGAGTTATAGTAGTCAAACTGGAGAAGGCCAGCAGTGGAACGGTGGAAAAGTTACATTCATAAACTATCATTGGAGAATTGTTGTAAGTCGAGTAACATTAGAAGTGTACAGCCTATATTTTATCTGAAAAAGGCTTCTGCTCATAGTATAGTGTGTTTTTGTGGTCATCAAAATGTGCATGATAGTTAGGCATTTCATTTTCTCTATTGTGGTACTGTGGCAAAGGTTTGTGATAATCATAATAGCAGTACTTTGATAAATCTGAGATCTCATATCCCCACAGACAGATAGAATGACAAACCTCTAGCGTTTTGTTGAAGTCGTGGTACAAATCTGCATCCTCCGCAGACTCAGCCAACCTCTAAGGAGAAAATAAAGATATTTATTTAAAGACGTTTCTTAAATCGCCAGCCTAACCACAACACACACGGTAACAGTTCTGTGGATGGTAACTCAGATGGTATGCTGTAGCAGGCGACATCAACTGGCGGCCCGATGGCCAAACCTGGTCCGCAAGGTAATCTAATGTGTTTTAGGTTGTCTTAGTTAAAAGTAAGAAGAAAAAAACACTTGGCCTGAGAGAGACCTCTGACCTCTAACCTCTGTACTCACCTTAACTGACTTCATCTTGGACCCCAGCATTCTCTCCATGTCCTCTGCAAAGTCCCTCACTTGATCTCTCCCATCGATGTCCACTATCTTAATAATGGACTCCACATCTTTGAGTTTCTGTAAAGAGCATGGGAGGGGATATTCAACAACGCCTTCTACTATGATTAATACAATACCTTCGATCATCTGCTTTCCATTTTTGTACAGGAAATAAAATAAAGCTAATGTTTTATTGTCAAACTACATGTATCATTTTTTCTCTTAGAACTGATTGATCGAGATAAGTTAAGTGTGAGCCATTAGTTCAAGCCATTTGAGGTACCTGTAAATAAGTAGAGGGCGGGAGTCCAAACAAAGCCAGCGGAGTCCTCTGGATTTAGTTTAATTTTAAGTCTTAATTACTCGATTAAGTCACTCACTAATCCCAATTAATCCAAGCAACCCATATACTGAAGGCTGAAGGCTTCCTACGGTGTATACTGAGGTTAATAGAGCAGTCTTGTGTGAATAGCTCTGGTGGGGAGAGAGTTCAACCATGCTGGATACCGGTGTTTTTACTCAGGCAATTCACAGGCACAATTACACTGGGCACAGACTTCAGTTCAACGTTCAGTTTTGATTTAGATTTGGTTGAGTTGTCAACTGATGTGAATTCAATGTGAAATCAACAAAATATGTCACAAGGACATTGGATTTAGGTTAAAAGTTTGGTGGAAAAAAATAGAAAATACCCTTACGTTGATTACTTTTTGCAAATCCAATTAATTTCCCACGTTGATTCAATGTCATCACATAGATTTTTGGGCGTGGAAACAACGTTGATTCAACCAGTTGTTGACTCCACAATGGTCATCATTATATCAGATATTGAGGTAGACATGTAACATAGACTACATCAGCATACCATTAAATAGTAGTCATAGTAATGGAATAATTAGTGTAGAGACAAAGAAAACAAACAAACATTCTTAAAAAAGGATTGGAACATTACTATATGAAACAAGGACAGGACATAACATCCTGATGATCATTATGGTAAAGTGTTCCTGATCCTGTTAGTAGCCTAGCTGCCCTGTGGCCTGTGTGTCTCTGTCTGCTGCCTGGGGCCACTAGCTGTGCCAAGTCTCTCCCTGACCTGATCTGACCAATGCAACCTAAGGGGTGAGGAAGCCCTTTAGATAGAGTGTGAACACCTGGCTCTGGCACCAACATCACACTCACTGACTTGGTGGACATAATGAGATTACAGGTAGCAGGTGGTGAAAGAGGAGAATATGGGGCGCCACAGGAGGTTAAGACACGTGGTGAGACAAGGAACGAATGGGGCGGATGGTCATCAGTGTAACGCTATCGAGCATCTCAGATGGAAATGGGAAATAATGAGTGGTTCGTCTTTCGGTGAAAAGACTATGTGCAAATTGTGATTTTAGTTTGTCTAACAAAAAGCCACATATTTTACCTTTTGTAGAATGTTAGCTCCAGAGTATCTTGTGGAAGTCTCGCGTAGTTGCACTGAAAGGATATTAGCCCAAAACTGGACCCTGAAATAGACACAGAGCGAGAGAGAGAGAGAGAGAGATTGGTGATGAGGGATACTAGATAATCTATCATCCCGTCCATGACAGAATATAATCACCAAGATTTTTTGGCCTTGCTGTCTACATGGCGTTCAAAACCCAGACAGGATCCATGTGCCAAAAAAGTCCATGAATATCACAACCGTAATAACAATTTGTTTATTAATCCAAATAGACAGTAGAAAGTTCCAGGTGTCCTTTAAGCACATGATGGGGTTTTAAGGCACCTCTCTGTATATCAACAGACAGAGAAATTGTGTTGTACTGAAATTAAATAGAATGCTGTGGAACGTTATTGGTTTGCTCCTCATAACCTCATCTGAGATTGCTTTAGAACTCTTTGTTGCTCTTTTGTCTGGATGTTGTGTAGAATCCTGAGGTAGGAATGTCTGCTCGTACCATGTACCTTTATGAAGGATGCTACAGAAGCCATTGTATTACTGTCACTCATAAATTAAACAGGGTTCAGTCTACTACAATAATGATGTGAAATCCATAATGCAATGCGGCACTCCATTAAACAGGATGGAACTGAATTAGGATAATATTCAGACCCCTTGACTTTTTCCACACTTTGTTACGTAACAGCCTTATTCTAAAATTGAATACATTGTTTTTCCCTTCATCATTCTACACACAATACCCTGTAATGACAACGCAAAAACAGATCTTTAGAAATTTTTGCAAATGTATAACAAAATAAAAAAACAGAAATATCACATTTACATAAGTATTCAGACGCTTTACTCAGTACCTTGTGGAAGCACCTTTGGCAACAATTACAGTCTCAAGTCTTCTTGGGTATGACGCTACAAGCTTGTCACACCTGTATTTGGGGAGTTTGTCCCATTCTTCTCTGCATATCCTCTCAAGCGCTGTCAGGTTGGATGGAGAGCGTCGCTGCACAGTTATATTTAGGTCTCTCCAGAGATGTTCGATCGGGTTGAAGTCCGGGCTCTGGCTGGGCCACTCAAGGACACTAAGTAGCCCCAAAGCCACTCCTGCTTTGTCTTGGCTGTGTGGTTAGGGTCGTTGTCCTGTTGGAAGGTGAACCTTCGCCCCAGTCAGAGGTCCTGAATGCTCTGGAGCAGGTTTTCATCAAGGATCTCTCTGTACTTTGCTCTGTTCATATTTCCCTCGGTCCAAACTTCTTCCATTTAAGAATGATAGAGGCCACTGTGTTCTTGGGGACCTTCAATTCTGCAGATATTTTTTGGTACCCTTCCGCAGATCTGTGCCTCAACACAATCCTGTCTCGGAGCTCTACGGACAATTCCTTCAACATCATGGCTTGGTTTTTGCTCTGACATGTGCTGTCAACTGTGGGACCTTATATAGACAGATGTGTGCCTTTCCAAATCATGTCCAATCAATTGAATTTACCACATGTGGACTCCAATGAAGTTGTAGAAACATCTCATGGATGATCAATGGAAACAGGATGCACCGGAGCTCAATTTCAAGTCTCATAGCAAATGGTCTGAATAGTTATGTAAATAAGGTATTTCTGTTTTTATTTTTAATACATTTGCAAATTTAAAAAAAACGGTTTCCACTTTGTCATTATGGGGTATTGTGTGTAGATTGGTATGAATTGAAAAAATCCTCATCCATTTTAGAACAAGGCTGTAACGTAACAAAATGTGGAAAAAGGGAAGTGGTCTGAATACTTTCTGAATGCACTGTACAGGTAGGTGAATATTATCCATGAACTGCATACTAGAGCTGGGATGACAAACTGAAAATGATCAACACCATCATTGCCGATCCCTTATCGCAGGCATTTTGCTGATATCGCTCATTACACAAGTAGCCTATACTAGAGAAATGTGAAGTTTGAAGTGAAATAATTTGCTAAAATGGGTGATAGTCAATGGGACAATTGATGGCTACAACCATAAACGAGTAGTAGTAGTTTAAAGGATAATAATAAAAACTGTGGTGCACGTTGTTAAAATGTATCGTTATCACTTCAATTCAGGCCTCAGTGGTAACCTGTATTGGAAACCACACAATAGCATCAGTTAACGATAATACAAGGTAAAGAAGTATAGGACATGGGTGCAATGGCAGGTACTGTACCGTTGGAATTGGAGTCAAGGCCTAACTACTGTATAGTATAAAGCTTAGTGATGAACAGGAGCAGCTTCAGAGGTTAAGTTCATTAGGATTTCCATTAGGCACATGCAGCAGCTACTCTTCCTGGGGTCCACATAAAACATAGACATACATTACAAAGTACAGAACAGTTCAAGACAAGAGCAACATAAGATATTACTTTAAATTCCAAAGAAAAAATATAAATAAGAATTATATATTGAAAAGACAGCAAGAGACAACAAAAAATACTATTTACACACTATTCACACACACACAGAGGAGAGACGCTGTGATACAGGATGTTTCTTGTCTGTTTATCTGTGGTAGAGCATTCCACGATGACATGGCTCTATACATAACTGAGCAAAGCATTCAATCTGTTTTTGGTTTCGGTACCGTGAAGATAACAAAAGGGGCATGTCTGGTGGGGTATGTATGTCTGTTTGAAGTGTATGCAAATAGATTATACAAGTGGTTTTCAACACACACATGTTTCTAAACAAGACTAGAAGAGAAGTAGTCAATTTCTCTTTAACCCTCAACCATGAAAGAATATGCATGTTGTTGAAGTTAGTTCTGTGTGTGCAGTTAAGTGCAAGAATTGCTGCTTTGTTTTCAGCCAGCTGCAGCTTTTCTAGGTATTTCAAATCAAGTCACATTTTATTAGTCACATGAGCTGAATACAACAGGTATTCGACGCATGTGTCTACACCTTACAATGAAATGCTTACTTACGAGCCTCTAACCAACAATGCAGTCTTGAAAAATACAGATAAGAACAAGAGATAAAAGTAACAAGTAATTAAAGAGCAGAAGTGAAATAACAATAGCGAGACTATATACAGGGGGGTACCGATACAGAGTCAATGTGCGGGGGCACCGGTTATTTGAGGTAGTATAAATATGTAGGTAGAGTTATTAAAGTGACTATGCGTAGATGACAACAGAGAGAAGCACTGGTGTAAAAAGGGGGTGGAGGGGGCACTGCAAATAGTCTGGGTAGCCATTTGACTAGATGTTCAGGAGTCTTATGGCTTGGGGGTAGAAGCTATTTAGAAGCCTCTAGGACCTGGACTTGGCAGTCCGGTACCGCTTGCCGTGCGGTAGCAGAGAGAACAGTCTATGACTAGGGTGGCTGGAGTCCTTGACAATTTTTAGGGCCTTCCTCTGACACCGCCTGGTATAGAGGTCCTGGATGGCAGGTTAACTTGGCCCCAGTGATGTACTGGGCCGTTCGCACTACCCTCTGCAGTGCCTTGCGGTCGGAGGCCGAGCAGTTGCCATACCAGGCAGTGATGCAACCAGTCAGGATGCTCTCGATGGTGCAGCTGTAGAACCTTCTGAGGACCCATGCCAAATATTTTCAGTCTCCTGGGGAGGAATAGGTTTTCTCTTCACGACTGTCTTGGTGTGCTTGGACCATGTTAGTTTGTTTCTGATGTGTACACCAAAGAACTTGAAGCTCTCAACCTGCTCCACTGCAGCCCCATCAATGAGAATGGGGGCATGCTTGGTCCTCTTTTTCCTGTAGTCTGTTGGGGTAGGTTCCTTGTTCCTTGTCAATCATTGGCTATTGGTGAAATCAGCAATCAGACAATATCTTTAAGTAAATCAATCAAACCTTTATTAATGCAATTGCAGCCAGAAGTTGACAACGGGAACATAGCACGCACGTTTCCGAGTAAGTTCTGCAAAATAGGAAAGTTCCAAGTTGCTTTAATATGCTTGTAATCAACCCTTAGTGATGTAACCCCTAACACCTTCTACTCATGAGACCAAGTCCATGCATATACAGTTATACAAACTTGCAGGAGAGAACAATAGTCCAGTGTTTTCAAAGGGCTCAACAGTAATTTTCCACTCCCGTGTGGCTTACAGTGGTATGTCTGACTTGTCTCTTATCTCTTTCAATCCCTTGCAGGGTTCTGTGTCTATGAATCTCTTTTAGCCTTGAGGTGCTTTCTCACAGACACCCTGTTTTGACTGCAATAACTCACACATCTCTCAGACCGTTTCTTATAAGAGCGCAGAGACTAGAAAAGAACTGTGGAACAATATTACACCTTAAAATGCATATATATATACATATATTGCTAATCTGTAGTCCAGGACCATATAAATGTAGTGGGGGAGGGGTCTTATAGCCCTTCCCCTTCTATTAATACAACATAAGCAAAATCAATTATTAAAATACATCAATAATTTGGTGCAGCCCCTATCATGACCCAAAGGTGACCCGATCAAGTCCACAATCATCTCCTTTGTCTTGATCACGTTGAGGGAGAGGTTGTTGTCCTGGTACCACATGGCCAGGTCTCTGACCTCCTCCCTATAGGCTGTCTCGTTGTTGTCGGTGATCAAGCCTACCACTGTTGTGTCATTGGTAAATGTAATGATGGTGTTGGAGTCGTGCCAGGCCGTGCAGTCATGAGTGAACAGGGAGTACAGGAGGGGACTGAGCACGCACCCCTGAGGGGCCCCTGTGTTGAGGATCAGCGTGGCAGATGTGTTGTTACCTACCCTTACCACCTAGGGGAGCCCGTCAGGAAGTCCAGGATCCAGTTGCAGAGGGAGGTGTTTAGTCCCAGGGTCCTTAGCTTATTGAGCTTTGAGGGCACTATGGTGTTGAATGCTGAGCTGTAGTCAATGAATAGCATTCTCACATAGGTGTTCCTTTTGTCCAGGTGGGAAAGGGCATTGTGGAGTGCAATGGAGATTGCATCATCTGTGGATCTGTTGGGGCGGTATGCAAATTGGAGTGGGTCTAGGGTTTCTGGGATGATGGTGTTGATGTGAGCCATGACCAGCCTTTCAAAGCACTTCATGGATACAGACATGAGTGCTACGGGTCGGTAGTCGTTTAGGCAGATTACCTTAATGTTCTTGGGCACAGGGACTATGGTGAACTGCTTGAAACATGTTGGTATTACAGACTCGTACAGGGAGAGGTTGAAAATGTCAGTGAAGACACTTGCCAGTTGGTCAGCGCATGCTCGCAGTACACGTCCTGGTAATCCATCTGGACCTGCGGCCTTGTGAATGTTGACCCGTTTAAAGGTCTTACTCACATGCGGAGAGCGTGATCACACAGTCTTCCGGAACAGCTGATTTTCTCATGCATGCTTCAGTATTACTTGCCTCGAAGCGAGCATAGAAGTTTAGCTCGTCTGGTAGGCTCATGTCACTGTGTTCCCCTTGTTGTCTGTAATGGCTTGCAAGCTCTGCCACATCCGACAAGCGTCAGAGATGGTGTAGTAAGATTCGATCTTAGTCCTGTATTAATGCCTTGCCTGTTTGATGGTTCGTCGGAGGGCATAGCGGGATTTCTTATAAGCTTCCGGGTTAGAGTCCCGCTCCTTGAAAGTGGCAGCTCTAGCCTTTAGCTCAGTGCGGATGCTGCCTGTAATCCATGGCTTCTGGTTGGGGTATGTACGTGCGGTCACTGTGGGGATGATGTCAAAGATGCACTTATTAATGAAGCCAATGACTGATGTGGTGTACTCCTCAATGCCATCGGAGGAATCCTGGAACATATTCCACTCTGTGCTAGCAAAACAGTCATGTAGCTTAGCATCTGCTTCATCTGACTTTTTTATTGATCAAGTCACTGGTGCTTTCTGCTTTAATTTTTTGCTTGTAAGCAGGTATCAGTAGGATAGAATTATGGTCAGATCTGCCAAATGGAGGGTGAGGGAGAACTTTGTATGCTTCTCTATGTGTGGAGTATAGGTGGCCCAGAGTTATTTTCACTCTGGTTGCACATTTAACCTGCTGATAGAAATTTGGTTAAAGAGATTTAAGTTTCCCTGCATTAAAGTCCCGGGCTAGTAGGAGTGTCGCCTCTGGGTGAGCGTTTTTTTGTTTGCTTATGGCGGAATACAGCTCATTCACTGCTGTCTTAGTGACAGCCTCTGACTGTGTTGGTATGTAAACAGCTACAAAGAATACAGATTAAAACTCTCTCGGTAGGTAGTGTGGTCTACAGCTTGTCATGAGATTCTCTACCTCAGGCGAGCAATAGCTCGAGACTTCCTTAGATATCGTGCAGCAGCTGTTGACCGCTGCGCCTTGTCTTACCAGATGCCGCTGTTCTATCCTGCCGGTACATCGTATAACCAGCCAGCTGTATGTTGATGTTGTTGTCGTTCAACCACGACTCGGTGAAACATAAGATATTACAGTTTTAAATGTCCCGTTGGTAGTTTAATCTTCCGCGTAATTCAACAATTTTTTTGTCCAAAGATTGCACATTTGCTAGCAGAATGGAGGGAAGTGGGGGTTTATTCGATCGCCTGTGAATTCTCAGATAGCAGCCGGACCTTCGGCCCCTCTTTCTCCGCCTCCTCTTCACGCAGATCACAGGGATCTGGGCCTGTTCCCGAGGAAGCAGCGTATCCTTCACGTTGGGCTCGTCAGAGTCGTGAAAAGAAAAAGAGGATTCTGCCAGTCCGTGGTGAGTAATTGCAATCATGATGTCTAGAAGTTATTTTCGGTCATAAGAGACGATAGCGGCAACATTATGTACAAAATAAGTACAAAAATAAATTACAAACAACGCAAATAAGCAAACAAAAAAACACAATCGGCTTGGGGCACGTAAAACGTCTGCCATCTTCTCCGGCGCCATCTTGTGTTTCTTTGCTGCACCTGACCATTATACAGGACAGTAATCAGCATGGAACAAGACCAGAGCCTGAACAACTAGTACAGTTTATCTTCGTGTAAAAAACGTAAAACACATTTTTTATAAAAGACATTCTTCACAACAACTTTGTCAATATGACTTGGCCATGATAACTGGCATTGTGTAGTGGATAAACTAGATGGCCCCTTCTGGCCTAACAGGGCCCTGGGGCACTGGAGCCAGCAGACTGGGACAGACTGGCAGAGGAGTTAGAAGTTGGGCTGGGCTAGGAGAGCTAGCATGATCTCGTTAGAATATGAAGGCCAGCAGTCAGACATTAGAGCAGACTGGATCTGTGCAGCCTGGGCTAGGAGCTCGGTGTTGTAGGAACCTGTGGGGCGGCCCATCCCCCGAAGTGACTCTTATTAACTGTATGCAGGGATGCCTCTGTGTTGTCTAGGAATGCTGCATTATCTCACCAACACACATTCTGTCACACCTCTGTGATGAAGAGGTTCTGTCGTCTTTACATCCCGTAGGTCTGATATTTGATTGGAGGTTAACTCAACAGTAGTGCTATTGGTCAACAACTCATCACTGCTTTTACCTATTCACTACCAAAGCCAAGGCATGCATACTTCAGGAGAGCCTGGGTCAGTCTAGGTTCAGTTGTGAAACAAATGCTGCCAGCATCCACTGAAAATCAATCACTAATCACTTTCTCTCTCTCCTCCATCTCTCCCTGAACCCTCCATGACTCTCTCTTCTTTGTTCCTGACCTGTGCTGGTGAGATACCTACACTGTCTGTCTTTCTCTCTCTCTCTCCACCCCAGGGACTCTTGTAGCATGTCCTTTCGGGCTAGGACTTCTCTCTCTCTTTCTCCCTCTCTGATCATGCCTAGAGTAATGCATTGTAATGCTTGTTAATGTTTTGTAATTTAAGCTTCATGCCTTGTATTTGATTTTATTAATTTTACAATGTTATTAAATATCTGCCTTCACTATTCCACTCACAGACCAATTCTAGCTAGTCAGCGTCAACTCATTGCCTAATGCTTGCTTGCATATTTGAATTATCTTTATGGAGTCAGATAAACATTTGAATAGGATAATTGCATAGTCTTATCACGGGCTTCAGATGAGGTATATACGGTATATAATATACATATGATAAATATTCCGTCACTACAAAGTGGGCTGGGAGCTGCAGGTGGTGCAGCCTGCAGGCTATAGAGCCCAAACAGACACAGTCAGGATTATGGCACTATGGCTCAGCTCAGGATAATGCTGTATATAGGATCAGATATAGGATCAGATATAGGATCAACTGATGGGCTTAAAGGGTCCCAGCGGGACACATACACACTGCACATTGTCGTTACACAGCAGTGTTGTGTATTTATTTGTGTGTGTGACTGTGCGTTTGTGTGCATCTGTGTGTGTGTGTCTGGCTGTGTGAGCAATATCAAAGCAGATTTGTTTAACCAAAGATATAACATATTGTTAGCATTCTGTCCCAAATCAAGCAACGCTCATTCCGACTACTACAGTCGTGCTGAGGCTTCAGGCGGTGATGGACCCAGCAGGGTGCAGGTTAACACACAGGAGGTTCCTCTGACTACACACTCCAATCTGCACGACCATTTGTGTGGGCCTCTGTGTGTGTATGTGTGTGTATATGTGTACATACTATATATATATATATGTGTGTGTGTGTATGTATATATATATATGTATGTGTGTGTATCACAGCCACCAGCCCGGCCAACATGTTATCCTGCAGTGTCTTGCAGATAACAGTGGTCAACTGATCGTATGCACCTTTACATTTGGACCACTTCCTGCTGACTGACTGACCACCGCTGACTGACTGACCACCGCTGAATGACTGACCACCGCTGACTGACTGACCACCGCTGACTGACTGACCACCTCTGAATGACTGACCACCGCTGACTGACTGACCCCCGCTGACTGAATAACCACCGCTGAATGACTGACCACCGCTGAATGACTGACCACCGCTGACTGACTGACCACCACTGACTGACTGACCACCGCTGAATGACTGGCCACCGCTGACTGACTGACCACCGCTGACTGACTGACCCCCGCTGACTGACTGACTGACCACCGCTGAATGACTGACCACCACTGACTGACTGACCACCGCTGACTGACTGACCACCGCTGAATGACTGGCCACCGCTGACTGACTGACCCCCGCTGAATGACTGGCCACCGCTGACTGACTGACCACCTCTGAATGACTGACCACCGCTGACTGACTGACCACTGCTGACTGGGATTCCGGTGGTAGACAAAAAAAACACGATTCTCGGTGCAAAAGACAATGACGTCCTATGCCAAATGTTGCCTGATGGGAACTAAGATTAGTAAAGTTATAAAATTCTCATACATAAACAGTTCAAGAGTAGCTGGTCAAGTATCTTCTATCTGTGACACACTCGTGTAAAAACCAGTAGAGCCTCATTATTGTTATTTTATTGTTTCTTATTTTTTAGTTTATTTTCGTAAATATTTTCTTAACTCTATTTTCTTAAAACTGCATTGTTAGTTAAAGGCTTGTAAGTCAGCATTTCACGGTCAGGTCTACAACACCTGTTGTATTTGGCGCATGTGACAAATAAAATTGTATTTGATTTTATTTGAGCTGTCGGCGGTAAGCTGTTGGCAACTTTGAAGAGCGCGATAGCTCTGGGTCAATCAGTATGATTTTCGACCTGACTCAAGTATTTAGACGTATGTAAGATCAGGAGAATATGGCGTTTGTCCAGCGCCAGCTCTGTAAAAGCCTACAAATACAATCTACAGAAACCCAGACAATCACAGAACAGCCAGCTCTCCCCATTGTGCCTAGGGGAAATAGTGATGCACTTTACCACAAAGACAAGTCTAGACTATTCCCACATGGGAAATATAATGTAACGAACCACTGGACAAACAGTCCATCACATCAGCACACTAAGTGACCCGATGATGAGGTTTGTTCTCTTACAGCTGAGTAAAACAGTGGCTGATTTCCACAAGAGGAGAAAATCTGGATTTTGAAAGTAAGAGGGAAAAAAATCAGGGCTTTGTCACAATCACATCAAATCATGTTGTGCGACTGGCCTGGATGCCGGCTGGCTCTGTCCCCTAATGTGGTGGGATGAGAGATGAATGTGGACACAGGGCCAAGCGGGCAGAGAGCAGAGGGCAAAGTGTGGGACTCAACCGTGATTAATCTCCCAGGCTCATGTGACCTTTTTGAGGGCTGTGGTTTTGGTGACAGTTGGATGGGGTTAAATTATAGCAGAGGGAGAGAAACGGATGGAGAGAGGAATCAGGGTCAATGTGTAATCAGGCCTTAAAACGCACCGAACAGCAGCTGACTGCAGATAAACAACAAGCACCAGCCAGTCAGCCAGTCAGCCAGTCAGCCTGTCAGCCAGTCTATCAGACAGAACGTATCAGAATAGAGATTCAATCTCCTCCTTATATGCCATTTATCAGACAGTTTAATCCTCCTCATCTATAACTGGGCTGGATTCGACTGGTCAGACATTTTATCCTCAAACATTTTGTAAGAGCAACACTTACATTTGTTAGAAGTGAGAAAGTCAGTCACTTGCATCCATCCTCTTTTACTGCTGCTGAACCGTAGTTAGGGTGACAAGATGCTGAGAAAACTATGGAGACCCATCAACATCAACTAGAGGATTGCGACAGACCACATAGATATAGATGATAGTATAGTGAGAATACCACTGATCTGAGTGAATTGCTCAGCATAGACTTGTGCCACTTGTGCCTCTAAATTTGGCATGAGCCCTCAGATCCTCAGAAAGTTATACAGCTGCACCATGTAGAGCATCCTGACTGGTTGCATCACCGCCTGGTAGCATCACCGCCTGGTATGGCAACTGCTCGGCATCCGACCGCAAGGCGCTACAGAGGGTAGCGCATACGGCCCAGCACATCACTGGGGCCCAGTTCCCTGCAATCCAGGATCTCTATACCAGGCGGTGTCAGAGGAAGGCCCTAATAATTGTCAAAGACTCCAGCCTCTCAAGTCACAGACTGTTCTCTCTGCTACCGCACGGCAAACAATACTGATGCACAAAGTATGGAACCAACAGGACCCTGAACAGCTTCTACCCCCAAGCCATAAGACTGCTAAATAGTCAGTTAAATAGTTAACCAATAGTTACGCGGACTATCTGCATTGACCTTTTTTGCACAAACTCTTTTGGCTCATTACATATGCTGCTGTGACTGGTTATTATCTATCTATCCTGTTGTCTAGTCACTTTACCCTTACCTGCAGGGTTAAAGTATATGTACATACAGTGCCTTCAGAAAGTATTCAGACCCCTTGACTTTTCCACATTTTGTTACGTTACAGCCTTATTCTAAAATGGATGAAATTGTTTTTTTACTCATCAATCTGGGGTATTGTATTTAGATTGATGAGGAAAAAATAGAATTTCATCCGTTTTAGAATAAGGCTGTAACGTAACAAAATGTTGAAAAAGTCAAGGGGTCTGAATACTTTCTGAAGGCACTGTATCTACCTCAATTTCCTCATACACCTACACATGAACTTAGTACTGGTACCCCGTGTATATAGCCAAGTTAACGTTACTCATTGTGGATTTATTCCTTGTTATTTCTCTAATTTTCTCTCTCTCTGCGTTGATGGGAAGGGCCTATAAGTAAGCATTTCACTGTTAGTCTACACCTGTTGTTTACCAAGGATGTGACAAATAACATTGTATTTTATTTGGATTTGACACACAAAGCATCAGTAGGCTATATGAAACGTTAAAGGAGAGACTGTTGGAGGTGAGCAGTACTACATAGTTTTAAGGGTCTACTCACGTCTCAGGCGGTATCTTCATCTGAGCTTGAGCAGTGAAGCAGAACCAGCTGAAACACAGGATCCACAGGCCCAGCCTCAGCCCTGTGGGGGTTCCTCTGGGGCCCAGCCTCAGCCCTGTGGGGGTTCCTCTGGGTCCCAGCCTCAGCCCTGTGGGGGTTCCTCTGGGTCCCAGCCTCAGGCCTGTGGGGGTCCCTCTGGGTCCCAGCCTCAGCCCTGTGGGGGTCCCTCTGGGTCCCAGCCTCAGCCCTGTGGGGGTTCCTCTGGGTCTCAGCCTCAGCCCTGTGGGGGTCCCTCTGGGGCCCGGCCTCAGCCCTGTGGGGGTTCCTTTGGGTCCCAGCCTCAGCCCTGTGGGGGTTCCTTTGGGTCCCAGCCTCAGCCCTGTGGGGGTTCCTTTGGGTCCCAGCCTCAGCCCTGTGGGGGATCCTTTGGGTCCCAGCCTCAGCCCTGTGGGGGTTCCTTTGGGTCCCAGCCTGTTTGTTTCTCCACCTGATCTGGCTCTGGGTCGTAGTCCCATCCTGCTCTGGTCCACTGTGTCGCCTGAGGAGGACATCCGTACGGCTCAGCTGGCTATGGCTCCTCTCCAATATCTCAGTCAGCACAGAACAACAACAACACACTTCAGGATCAGCAAGCCTCAGGAAAGTGTTGAGGAACATCCCAATGAGTCTGCAGGGTTAGCGTGAAGTTTCCTCATGTCGGCTAAAGGAAGTGGAAGACTCTGACGTTCTTTTTGACTGTGTTGAATGTGTGCCGGCTGCTCTTCTCCTCAGTGTGCGTGAATATCCGGTGTCTGGATCCTGTCATCCTCCAACCCTTTCTCTTCTTATTTTCTCATCCTCTCAAAACCACAGGTCAACCTCTCCTCTTTACAATCCTAAAGCACCACAACCTGCTCCTGTTGCCTTCTGGTGTTGGAAGATCAGAAGCTATAAAACACTCCAATATGACACAATGAAGAGGCAGTATTTAGATCACTGTGACCTGTCCATCAACCACGACCAAGACATTCTAACAAGTATTCATCAGAAGTTCACCATGCAGTGGTCATTCACATGGATCTAGAGTGCGGTAGTTCCTATGCGTCCTGCCGGTGAAGGATCCCCTCCTGGTCCCTGGTAGCCCAGAGCAGATGAAAAGGTTACGCAGAGACCAGACCAGACAGACGTGCCGTCACACTGACAACATCAACGGCCAGATGAAAATATCCAGAGATAGAGGCAGGAGGGACGCATGTAGCAGCCATTGATTTGCCGACGCTGCCTTCTCTGACAGTCACCCAATTTAGGGCATAATCTACTTGGATTAAAACTCCCTACCCCAACCGACAAGGGGGTAGGAGAGAGAGAGGAAGGGAGGGGGTGGATAGAGGGAGGTAGGGGAGTAGAGATGAGGGAGGTAGAGGAGTAGAGAGGAGGAGGGAGGGGATTAGAGAGGAGGAGGGAGGGGAGTAGAGAGGAGGAGGGAGGGGAGTAGAGAGGAGGGAGGGAGGGGAGTAGAGATGAGGAGGGAAGGGAGTAGAGAGCGGGGAGGGGAGTAGAGAGGAGGAGGGAGGGGAGTAGAGGAGGGAGGGGAGTAGAGGAGGGAGGGAGGGGAGTAGAGAGGAGGAGGGAGGGATCGAAGCGGAGAATTGGATGAGGGGTTTGTTTTATCTAAAAGGATTATAGTGATTTCTGGAGACAGGCCCTTGTCCACCCATGCAGTGGATGAATAAAAGCCCCAACAGGTAGTTTTTAGTGAAGGAGGTGTTGGACTGTCTGGGACATCTAGCAGAGTCTGATACTCCCCTCCAATATCAACAAAAACACGTTTGCCAAGCCAGCTCCCGCCCGGCAACTCTGACACTGTGACACTCTGATACAGGAGCACCACTAAGCAGGGATGGAGCAGTACTGAGTGAACACACTCACTCACTCACGCATGCACGCACACACACACACACGCACATCTTTAAAAAAACGTATGTTAGTATTTTTGTCTTGATAACACTTTGGAAACAGTGCTGCAGTGAGGCTAAGTGATAAGGGATGTACAAGTGGGACATCAACTAGAGGTACTTTAAGACTAATCTCCATTAAAACATCTATTAGAGGAGAAGAGCACTAAGCTACTACTCTCCTGACCTAAGGGATCTCATGGTCTCATATTCAGAGTGTCTTATCCATGACCTCCAATAGAGAATAGGGTTTAGACTCCATAACGGTTTGGAGCATTTGGCACTAATCAAAAACAATCAATTTCTAAAATGACACTTTGAGCTAAACCTATCAACTCAAAGTCGTCCTTGGTAGAGACTGAAGTCAAGACAAGAGCTCCCTCTGCTGGCATGCGAGGAAACACGCAGCCGTTTATCTCTGGGAAGGGACACAGAGGGAAAGCAGTTACGTTACTGCAACTTAGTTGACGCAAATACTACTAATTTCTCCTAACATGGTGTTCATTGTGGGGTGATGAGACGGGGGAAAGAATGCCACCCACAAGAAAAGAGAATATTACTACAGTTAACTTTCTCAGAACTTCTTTTTGTCCTGTGCTTTTGGGGGTCAGGACCATTGTGGGTCCCTGTGCATAGGTCAGGTTTAATGGCACCCCTGTAGTAACTCACAGTGGCCTGGGTGTCAGGTTGGCCACTGTAGCAACCAGAACCGTGCTCTTTGGCCAATGCACAGCGTGACAGAGTAAATCACCCCCAGTTACATGGATTGTAATCCATGCCCACGCTGGACAACTCCACAGTAAAAGGTGCAGAGAACTCCTAGATGAGCACTTCTACTTGGAGATGTGAATATCGGCCCAGCAGCATGCATTTCATTACATTCCATTCTCCTCTCCAAAAGAGTCGCTTAATAGTTCTTCATGCACCTTGCCTGGGAAGACAGGTAATGATAGAATTTTTCTCCCCATGAGTCTGCAGCAAGGTCAATTTCATGTCATATTGACCTCACACCCAGAGCCAAATCAGTTAGTCCATTTAGGCCGTCAAGAGAGAGTAGTTTCATATGGACCCACAATCACATCAAGCTCATCTGATCAAGGTCCACGACTCTTATGGCTCTCTGATATGGGGGCTTATCCAGCGCTCCCCAGAACAATGCTTCCATTGAGGAGAACAGAGTGGCCCCCGTGTGGCCCCGGCCCTCAGAGACCAGCCAGGGCCAACCAGTGGGGTCTAACAGGCAGCTAATAGGCAGGCGGGGCACGGGGCCCAGGGCCTGATCCATGCAGCTGTCGCCTGGCACACTCCGGCCTCAGGGAGACACGACAGCTTATGTTAGTGCCAAGTAGCCTGCTGCTATGGAGGGGGTGGTAGGGTACTGCCTGGTGCAGCTCTTTCATCGTGGGTACATGGAAACAGGGGGAGTGGAGATGGAGGATGGATGGACAGACGGATAGACGGTTGGATAGATGCATGGTGTAGTAGTTGCAAGGCCAGACTGCACAGGGCGGTATGCACCCAACCACCCACCCATGATCCACCCCTCATCAACATCTTCACCTTGTCTGTCCTCTCAGTCTGCACCAGTCACCATGCTGTTCAATGGGCAGCGACTAGAGACAAGATAAACCCCTCTGGGATGGGCATTCTACAGAGACAGGCTGGTCTTGTCTGGAAGATAGTGTGAGAACTAGGCAGAGTTTCAACCCTATGTGAGAGTTGAGCAGAGTGGTCTGTCTGGAGGATAGGGGAGAAGACGCGGTCTATGTGAGAGTTGAGCAGAGTGGTCTGGCTGGAGGATAGGGGAGAAGAGAGGTCTATGTGAGAGTTGAGCAGAGTGGTCTGGCTGGAGGATAGGGGAGAAGAGAGGTCTATGTGAGAGTTGAGCAGAGTGGTCTGGCTGGAGGATAGGGGAGAGGACTAGGTCTATGTGAGAGTTGAGCAGAGTGGTCTGGCTGGAGGATAGGGGAGAAGACTAGGTCTATGTGAGAGTTGAGCAGAGTGGTCTGGCTGGAGGATAGGGGAGAAGAGAGGTCTATGTGAGAGTTGAGCAGTGGTCTAGCTGGAGGATAGGGGAGAAGAGAGGTCTATGTGAGAGTTGAGCAGAGTGGTCTGGCTGGAGGATAGGGGAGAAGAGAGGTCTATGTGAGAGTTGAGCAGAGTGGTCTGGCTGGAGGATAGGGGAGAAGAGAGGTCTATGTGAGAGTTGAGCAGAGTGGTCTGGCTGGAGGATAGGGGAGAGGACTAGGTCTATGTGAGAGTTGAGCAGAGTGGTCTGGCTGGAGGATAGGGGAGAAGACGCGGTCTATGTGAGAGTTGAGCAGAGTGGTCTGGCTGGAGGATAGGGGAGAAGACGAGGTCTATGTGAGAGTTGAGCAGAGTGGTCTGGCTGGAGGATAGGGGAGAAGATGAGGTCTACGTGAGAGTTGAGCAGTGGTCTAGCTGGAGGATAGGGGAGAAGAGAGGTCTATGTGAGAGTTGAGCAGAGTGGTCTGGCTGGAGGATAGGGGAGAAGAGAGGTCTATGTGAGAGTTGAGCAGAGTGGTCTGGCTGGAGGATAGGGGAGAAGAGAGGTCTATGTGAGAGTTGAGCAGAGTGGTCTGGCTGGAGGATAGGGGAGAAGAGAGGTCTATGTGAGAGTTGAGCAGAGTGGTCTGGCTGGAGGATAGGGGAGAAGAGAGGTCTATGTGAGAGTTGAGCAGAGTGGTCTGGCTGGAGGATAGGGGAGAAGAGAGGTCTATGTGAGAGTTGAGCAGAGTGGTCTGGCTGGAGGATAGGGGAGAAGAGAGGTCTATGTGAGAGTTGAGCAGAGTGGTCTGGCTGGAGGATAGGGGAGAAGAGAGGTCTATGTGAGAGTTGAGCAGAGTGGTCTGGCTGGAGGATAGGGGAGAAGAGAGGTCTATGTGAGAGTTGAGCAGAGTGGTCTGTCTGGAGGATAGGGGAGAAGAGAGGTCTATGTGAGAGTTGAGCAGAGTGGTCTGGCTGGAGGATAGGGGAGAGGACTAGGCCTTCCTTAGAGTTGAGCAGGTCTACCAGCTTTGTAGTAAATTCACTATAGTGTTTGCCACAGTAAGCAGGGATCCACTCTTCCCAGAGCTGAGGGGTGCTGAGACATGGGTAATTACAGATACTAAAATACTGCAGCATGTGTTGGAGCTAGTGGCTGTGCTGCTACAGCACACACACACACACACACACACACACACACACACACACACACACACACACACACACACACACACACACACACACACACACACACACACACACACACACACACACACACACACACACACACACACACACACACACACACACACACACACAGCGATAGATAGGGTTACCCTGCTGACAGAGCAGGATGCCTGGCATTACAGCCCAGGAAAATGCTCGAGAAGGACGCCCAAAGGGTCTAGGGTAGCAACAGGGACCCAGAGCCTGAAATATTCCTGCACAGAGCCTCAAATATTCCTGCACAGAGCCTCAAATATTCCTGCACAGAGCCTTAAATAGTCCTGCACAGAGCCTCAAATATTCCGGTGACACTGCAGAAAAATGATGATAAGTTTGAATGTTGCATGCTGATGGAATTTTGGTGGCATGTACTGTTTGAACATGTAACTCTGTACAGTGCAAGGTGTCTGTCACTGTGACCCCCACAGTGACACCAGCAGAGGGTGCTGATATGGGATGTGTAGTAGACAGGACAGGCATTTGCTGTAACCTTAACCTAGATATCACTGTGTTGCATTCTGAAACCATGTTTGAGCAAGTATGAGTATTTATGATGCTCTATTTCATGAACGTCACTGTGGGGGTACGTTCAAAACTAAGTGGTATGGCACAATGACACTACTATGAGTCTTTGGCTCATCTCGGAGGGGTCCCCTTTGGAGGAGTCCATCGTGATGATCTCTGAATGGGTTCCTCCAGATGAGCAGACACTGATCCAACCAGAGAAACCATTTTGCTCTCCAGCTTATGTACTGATGCCTGTGCATATGACATCACCACGCAGTCCAATATCAGGTTGCTCAGAAGTTGAAATATTAATGTCGACATCTGCTTAATTAAACTTCAGAGCCTAATCTTCTGTGCCAAACTGCGGGTGCCGGGATTTAAAAGTCATGCATTTCCCCCCCTTTCTAGCAGCCTTTCCTCCCCCTGCTGAAGAACAGTGCTTATCTCACAGTTGGTTTATTATTTATCCCCAGGCATTAGGCCAACAGTTGCCGTTCGTTCTGCCTGTTGCTCCCTCTCTCCAGCCCTGTGTCTGTCCACACCTGCAGCTGTCACTTCTGCCTGCTATCGCCACGGTTACTGCAGCGCACTCTACCCTCTCCCTCTACGCCAGCCGTCAGCCGAGCAACTTCTGGAGAGACCCCTAGTCAATAGAGAGTAGAGACCTCCTTCTGGAGAGTAGAAACCCCTAGTCTATAGAGAGTAGAGACCTCCTTCTGGAGAGTAGAGACCCCTAGTCTATAGAGAGTAGAGACCTCCTTCTGGAGAGTAGAGACCCCTAGTCTATAGAGAGTAGAGACCTCCTTCTGGAGAGACCCCTAGTCTATAGAGAGTAGAAACCCCTAGTCTATAGAGAGTAGAGACCCCTAGTCTATAGAGAGTAGAGACCTTCTTCTGGAGAGTAGAGACCCCTAGTCTATAGAGAGTAGAGACCCCTAGTCTATAGAGAGTAGAGACCTTCTTCTGGAGAGTAGAGACCCCTAGTCTATAGAGAGTAGAGACCACCTTCTGGAGAGACCCCTAGTCTATAGAGAGTAGAGACATCCTTCTGGAGAGTAGAGACTCCTAGTCTATAGAGAGTAGAGACCTCCTTCTGGAGAGTAGAAACCCCTAGTCTATAGAGAGTAGAGACCTCCTTCTGGAGAGTAAAGACCCCTAGTCTATAGAGAGTAGAGACCTCCTTCTGGAGAGTAAAGACCCCTAGTCTATAGACAGTAGAGACCTCCTTCTTGAGAGACCCCTATTCTATAGAGAGTACAGACCTTCTTCTGGAGAGACCCCTATTCTATAGAGAGAACAGACCTCCTTCTGGAGAGACCCCTAGTCTATAGAGAGTAGAGACCTCCTTCTGGAAAGTAGAGACCCCTAGTCTATAGAGAGTAGAGACCCCTAGTCTATAGAGAGTAGAGACCTCCTTCTGGAGAGACCCCTAGTCTATAGAGAGTAGAGACCTCCTTCTGGAGAGTAGAGACCCCTAGTCTATAGAGAGTAGAGACCCCTAGTCTATAGAGAGTAGAGACCTTCTTCTGGAGCGTAGAGACCCTTAGTCTATAGAGAGTAGAGACCTCCTTCTGGAGAGACGCCTAGTCTATAGAGAGTAGAGACCTTCTTCTGGAGCGTAGAGACCCCTAGTCTATAGAGAGTAGAGACCTCCTTCTGGAGAGACCCCTAGTCTATAGAGAGTAGAAACCCCTAGTCTATAGAGAGTAGAGACCCCTAGTCTATAGAGAGTAGAGACCTTCTTCTGGAGAGTAGAGACCCCTAGTCTATAGAGAGTAGAGACCCCTAGTCTATAGAGAGTAGAGACCTTCTTCTAGAGCGTAGAGACCCCTAGTCTATAGAGAGTAGAGTCCTCCTTTTGGAGAGACCCCATAGTCTATAGAGAGTAGAGACCTCCTTCTGGAGAGTAGAGACCCCTAGTCTATAGAGAGTAGAGACCTCCTTCTGGAGAGACCCCTAGTCTATAGAGAGTAGAGAACTCCTTCTGGAGAGTAGAGACCCCTAGTCTATAGAGAGTAGAAACCTCCATCTGGAGAGTAGAGACCCCTAGTCTATAGAGAGTAGAGACCTCCTTCTGGAGAGTAGAGACCCCTAGTCTATAGAGAGTAGAGAACTCCTTCTGGAGAGACCCCTAGTCTATAGAGAGTAGAGAACTCCTTCTGGAGAGTAGAGACCCCTAGTCTATAGAGAGTAGAGACCTCCTTCTGGAGAGACCCCTAGTCTATAGAGAGTAGAGACCCCTAGTCTATAGAGAGTAGAGACCCCTAGTCTATAGAGAGTAGAGACCTCCTTCTGGAGAGACCCCTAGTCTATAGAGAGTAGAGACCTCCTTCTGGAGAGACCCCTAGTCTATAGAGAGTAGAGACCTCCTTCTGGAGAGTAAAGACCCCTAGTCTATAGACAGTAGAGACCTCCTTCTTGAGAGACCCCTAGTCTATAGAGAGTAGAGACCTCCTTCTGGAGAGACCCCTATTCTATAGACAGTAGAGACCTCCTTCTTTAGAGACCCCTAGTCTATAGAGAGTAGAGACCTCCTTCTGGAGAGACCCCTAGTCTATAGACAGTAGAGACCTCCTTCTGTAGAGACCACTAGTCTATACAGAGTAGAGACCCCTAGTCTATAGAGAGTAGAGACCTCCTTCTGAGAGAGGGGAGACCTCCTTCTGCAGAGAGAAGAGAACTCCTTCTGCAGAGAAAAGAGACCTCCTTCTGCAGAGAGAAGAGACCTCCTTCTGTAGAGAGAGGAGACCTCTTTCTGTAGAGAGAGGAGACCTCCTTCTGCAGAGAGAAGAGACCTCCTTCTGTAGAGAGAGGAGACCTCTTTCTGTAGAGAGAGGAGACCTCCTTCTGTAGAGAGAGGAGACCTCCTTCTGCAGAGAGAAGAGACCTCCTTCTGCAGAGAGAAGAGACCTCCTTCTGCAGAGAGAAGAGACCTCCTTCTGCAGAGAGAAGAGACCTCCTTCTGTAGAGAGAGGAGACCTCCTTCTGCAGAGAGAAGAGACCTCCTTCTGCAGAGAGAAGAGACCTCTTTCTGTAGAGAGAGGAGACCTCCTACTGAGAGAGAAGAGACCTCCTTCTGCAGAGAGAAGAGACCTCCTTCTGTAGAGAAAGGAGACCTCCTTCTGTAGAGAGAAGAGACCTCCTTCTGCAGAGAGAAGAGACCTCCTTCTGAGAGAGAGGAGACCTCCTTCTGCAGAGAGAGGAGACCTCCTTCTGTAAAGAGAAGAGACCTCCTTCTGTAGAGAGAAGAGACTCCTGGTCTGTAGAGAGAAGAGACTTCCTTCTGTAGAGAGTAGACTCCTGGTTTGTAGAGAGAAGTGACTCCTGGTCAGTAGAGAGAAGAAAATCCTAGTCTATAGAGATTAGAGACCTCCTTCTGTAGAGATTTGATTTATTAGGATCCCCATTAGCCGACACCAATGGCGAAACCTAGTCTTACTGTGTGTGTGTGTGTGTGTGTGTGTGTGTGTGTGTGTGTGTGTGTGTGTGTGTGTGTGTGTGTGTGTGTGTGTGTGTGTGTGTGTGTGTGTACTGACACATTCGTGTGTGTGTGTGTGTACTGACACATGCGTGTGTGTGTGTGTGTACTGACACGTGTGTGTGTGTGTGTGTACTGACACGTGTGTGTGTGTGTG
Organism: Salvelinus fontinalis; assembly: GCF_029448725.1. Classification (NCBI taxonomy): domain Eukaryota; kingdom Metazoa; phylum Chordata; class Actinopteri; order Salmoniformes; family Salmonidae; genus Salvelinus; species Salvelinus fontinalis. The sequence goes on from NC_074669.1 coordinate 9,492,860, forward strand.
TGTGTGTGTGTGTGTGTGTGTGTGTGTGTGTGTGTGTGTGTGTGTGTGTGTGTGTGTGTGTGTGTGTGTGTGTGTGTGTGTGTGTGTGTGTGTACTGACACATGCATTCTGAAAGTATTTACATCACTTGACTTTTTCCACATTTTGTTACACACAATACCCCAAATGTATTACAGTTTTTTCCAACTGCTTGCACACAAAATCTTTTCATGTCACATGATTTTTGAAACCTCTCACTCAAAGTGCAAAACTACACACCAAATATCCAAGACCATAAGCTATTCCTCAGCCTTTGACTCCTTTGACTCCACTTTTTTTCAAAACACTGCACACAATTCTCTACCTAAAACACAAAAATCTAACAGGAAGTGACTTGCTTTCCTTTTCCAAACACAACCAATCAAAATGCTGCACTTATTCACCAGGTCACACACACACTCCTCACATGTGCAAACACTAATATCTTAACTGATCACTAACCAATCACTGCTTTACTGTAGTATAGGCCTATAAATAGGTCAAAGGTCAGATTACCTGTTTTGAACAATGGATGCCAACAATGGACAGAGAGCAAGAGGAGTAGGAGGAATAGGAAGAGGAAGAAGAGGACGAGGGCAAAGAAGAGAAGGAAGGAGAGCCATCTGATGAGATAAGGGCAACACTTGTTGATCATGTGATCAACCACGGTTTGACCATGAGAGAGGCTGGACTGAGAGTCCAGCCCAACTTGAGTCGATTTACAGTGGCGTCCATAATTCGAACCTTCAGAAATGAGAACAGGTATGCAACTATCTAATGACTATTTTAGCATTACAGTAATGTACTGTAAAATACGTATGACTGCATAGTATTGCATAAACATTTGTAACTCTAAGCCATCCATTTACTGCACTGCATTGAATGAATGAGGTTGGTTATCATGCTGTACTACATGTTTTTGTACATTGTTTACAGTTCCTGTGCTGAACACATACTGTGTTTGAATTCTGTACAGAGTGGAAAGGCAAAGACACCATGGAGGACGAGGACGCTTGTTTACAGATGTACAAGAGACTGCAATTATAAATATGGTTTTGGCCAACAATGCAATTAGGATTCGAGAGATAAGAGAGCACATCTTGAATAATGACACCATATTTAACAACATCAATGCTGTAAGCCTGTCGACCATACAACGCATCCTCCAACGGCACAGAGTGACGATGAAACAACTTTACAAGGTGCCATTTGAGAGAAACTCTGACAGAGTCAAGAATATGCGACATGACTTTGTAGAGGTATGTGTGCAACACTAGTTCCAGTACTTCAGACATACCATATTTACTCATCTGTATATCCTTTTGTCTGTTACAGAGAGTATTGGAGCTGGATGCCCATGTAATTCGCCATGAATTTATCTATGTGGATGAGGTTGGCTTCAACCTCCCCAAAACCAGGCGCCACGGAAGAAATGTAATAGGACAGAGGGCAATTACCAATGTCCCTGGACAGCGTGGGGGTAATATAACTATGTGTGCTGCCATCACTCAAAACGGGGTCCTCCATCACAATGCCACACCGGCCATATGCTCACTTTTCTGGATGCAATTTACACAATGCTTGTCCCTGATCCAGATCAGGAGCCTGCTAGATTTGTGGTTTTATGGGACAATGTTAGTTTTCACCGGGCTGTTCTGGTCCAAAACTGGTTTGCCACCCAGCCACAATTTTTAGTTTTGTACGTACCCTCATATTCACCTTTTCTAAATCCCATAGAGGAATTCTTCTCAGCCTGGCGCTGGAAAGTGTCTGATCGCCAACCCTATGCCCGCATGCCGCTTCTCCAGGCAATGGAGGACGCATGTGGGGACATAGAGGTTGCCTCTGTCCAAGGTTGGATACGCCATGCTAGGAGATACTTCCCTCGATGTTTGGCAAGAGAAAACGTATCTTGTGATGTGGACGAAGTATTGTGGCCAGACCCAGGCCGGAGAAGAGATGAAGCGTAGCTTAGCACTGGTGACTGGAAGCGTAGCTTAGCACTGGTGACTGCCCCTCCCTTACCAATTCCTGGACTGCACCCCCGGGACCTCACACACACAATTGTGTTCTTTACTGTATTCTAAAGAATATACTTTTGGTTTACACATGTTTATGGTTTTGTTGTATGCTACTGTATACAACAGTAATGTTTGGCCTAATAAATATTTTCTGTTTCTACATTGCATTGGTGTTTACAGTGTACTTGTTACCCTTCTCAGCAGATTACTTTCACTGTAGAACATTGTATTGAAATGTAGATCTAAGCCTATGAAAGACCAAAGAGCTTTAGATTTAGAACAACAGTGTTTACATGGTATATCCAAAAATGTACTATTATGAAAGCAGTGTTTGCCATTTGATGCAAATGCTTCATTCTGACATGTGTTTATGGCATTTTGAATGCAGTGTTACATTTTGAAGGAGATGTGAGGCATTTTGCATTTTGTGTGTGCAGTTTTGGGAATTGTGTGTAGAGTTTTGAAAACGTGTGTAAGCAGTTGGAAAAAACTGTAAACATAAAAAAAAACTGAAAATACCTTATTTACATATGTATTCAGACCCTTTGTTATGAGACTCGAAATTGAGCTCAGGTGCATCCTGTTTCCATTGATCATCCTTGAGATGTTTCTACAACTTGATTGGATTGATTGGTCCCCAAAAACACAGTGGCCTCCATCAATTTTAAATGGAAGAAGTTTGGAACCACCAAGACTATTCCTAGAACTGGCTCCCCGGCCAAACGGAGCAATCGTCGGAGAAGGGCCTTGGTCAGGGTGGTGACCAAGAACCTGATGGTCACTTAGACAGAGCACCAGCGTTCCTCTGTGGAGATGGGAGAACCTTCTAGAAGGACAACCATCTCTGCAGCACTCCATCAATCAGGCCTTTATGGTAGAGTAGCCAGACGGAACCCACTCCTCAGTAAAAAGGTACATGACAGCCAACTTGGAGTTTGCCAAAAGGCACTTAAAGGACTCTCAGACCATGAGAAACAAGATTCTCTGGTCTAATGAAACCAATATTGAACTATTTGACCTGAATGCCAAGCGCCACGTCTGGAGGAAACCCGGCACCATCCCTATGGTGAAACATGGTGGTGGCAGCATCATGCTGTGGACGGCAGGGACTGGGAGACTAGTCAGGATCGAGGGAAATATGAAGAGAGCAAAGTACAGAGAGATCCTTGATGAAAACCTGCTGCAGAGCATTCAGGACCTCAGACTGGGGCGAAGGTTCAACAGCATTGGCTTCGGGACAAGTATCTGAATGTCCTTGAGTGGCCCAGCCAGAGCCCGAACTTGAACCTGATCGAACATCTCTGCAGAGACCTGAAAATAGATGTGCAGCAACTAAGCTCCCCGTCCAACCTGACAGCGCTTGAGAAGATCTGCAGAGAAGAATGGGACAAACTCCCCAAATACAGGTTTACCAAGCTTGTAGCGTCATACCCAAGAAGACTCAAGGCTGTAATCGCGGTCAAAGGTGCTTCAACAAAGTACTGAGTAAAGGGTCTGAATACTTATGTAAATGTGATATTGTGTAGATTGATAAGGGAAAAAACATTTACATTTACATTTAAGTCATTTAGCAGACGCTCTTATCCAGAGCGACTTACAAATTGGAAAGTTCATACATATTCATCCTGGTCCCCCCGTGGGAATTGAACCCTGGTCCCCCCGTGGGAATTGAACCCACAACCCTGGCGTTGCAAGCGCCATGCTCTACCAACTGAGCCACACGGGACCAAAAACCAAAAACGATTTGTAACAAAATGCAACAAAATGTGGAAAAAGTCAATGAATCTGAATACTACACTGTAATGTACTGTACAGTAGCAGTAAATGAGTCAATCAATGACAACGGTTCAATATACATGTTTTTTTATGTTGATAAAGGCCATATAAACCATATTTAAAGGTACATAATATACAGGGCATATTTATTACATTTATGCTATCATCCATAGGCACTAACCATAAGCTGACCATAATAAACTGGTGAAAGCAGAAGAGCACTCACACAGAAGGGTAAGAAACCCCAACCTAGAGAGCCAAAGCCTACCACCCCTCCTCCCTTCTGATAGTCAGGGGTCAGTAGGAGCACGGTGAACTCAACTCAGCATCAGACAAACTCACGCGTTCTACCCCTGGCACACCATCAACCTCTCTCTCTCTCACCCCCAAAAAGCTATCAATAAAAGATTTCCAACTTGGCAAGATTTAACGGACTATTAACACACACAAGAGGCCCACAGTGCTGCAGAAATCCCCTGTTCTGCCGTACGGTGTCCAGTTACTCTGACAATTTTCAGGGGGTTTATCGACTTCCTGTGGAAATCAATATATTCTCTGTGGTATAATTATTCACGTCGAAAGTTTGACCAAAGCAAATGCTTATCTCCCTGGCGGGGCTGCAGCCTGTTGCTACTGAATGTCCATACTTCAAAGTGCTCATCCTTCTCTGACATTCGGCTTAAGCACAGAGAACAGCCTTTGGGGACAGAACTTGTCACACTTGTCTCACTCAGTTACTTTATGTGTCAAAGTTTTAAATGGTTTGCTGTGTTTTAATGTTGTTTTTTATTAACTTTTTTGACATTTTTAGCGCCACCCTTTGGGGGAATTATCATATTCTTGGTTGGGGTCATTTCCTGGAAGTGGATCCCCAGTAGGCCGTCATTGTAAATAATACTTTGTTCTTAACTGACTTGTCTAGCTAAAGTGGAACTGGTTGTCATTTTAGCAACATGAAATCTTATTAAAATCTGTTCATATACACCCCCAGGAAGAATATTACACTTTTTCATTTTCTGACAAGTGAGCACTTAGATATGGTCATTTTCATAAATTCTTAGAATGTTTGGGAATTATGTACACTAAGGCATTTGTGAAAATTCTATAGCAATATAGAGTGGGAAGTCGGCCATGTGTTTGGACAATTAATAGACACTGCAGTGAATAAAACCTAATAAAAACATGTGTCTCGTCCAGGACCGGAGTCTACACAGACTGGTAAGCCATAGCCAATCAGAGGTACAGTAGGCCTACCTATATGCAAACCAGCCATTTGCCAAGGGCCTGCCATCATTCACTTTGAATTGGATTGTTTATAGGCAGATGCAACAGCGCAACTTTAGATCATTAGAATACATTCGGCAAAAGCCACGAAATACACTTGAATGGATTCCTGCAAATATGTAGCTAAATACCAACGTAGTCCTCTTATATTTGGAAACTTTACAGTCATATTGATCAAACAACCTTAAAAGGCTTTATTTCCCTATATGCACATCAACATCAACAAGATCAACAACTAATGCTAGCCAGAGCAAGATGAGCAAATATCTAACGAAGGAAGATTAGATAAAGCCTCTCAAACGTTTTCAGCTAGTTGTCAGTCAAAACTGCACTGATAAATGAAGGGGAATAGCCTGCTCGTTCTTCTGCAGCTTGGCTGCCAATGCATGTGATCTGGCACACTCAGACAATAAAAAACTGAGTGGATAGCTAGCCAGAGTGAATTTGCGAACGCAAGTGATATTCTAACGAGATAGCAGCCGTTCAGCATAGCTCGCTAGCTAGCAAAGTGATTCACATTTCTTGCTAGTTTACCAAATGACACATGCATCTCTAGCTGTGTAGCCACTGAAAAATGATACGAGGGGAAAAAGTCAGTCACCCACTGCAACACTGACATGACGTCCTCCTAGCAGCTAGCTAGCTAACTTTAGACTCTGTGCTTTTAGTTTGCTACATAAATAGATACGCTATCATATTAGCCACACACGTTATGACTGACTTGTGATCATAGCCCTTGCTAGTTTTACTGTATTGACATTCCCAGCCTTATTTACATGTCTCGGTTTTTGTACAAAATATTAAGTCATTGAAACTTCAACAGCACATCCTGAATGGAGGTAGCAGAGAAGGTACCAGGCCAGCTGTGAATTACAACCTGATAGCAATACTTTTTGTACTACCAATAAATGTATTGGTGAATTATGTTAATCATGCATTGCACTGAATCCATCTATTCTGCCAACAATGCCTTAGTGTACGTCATGGAATGTTGAGTCAAATAGAGCATATTTTGACAACCTCTAAAACAGTTGGTTTTGTAGCATAAACTGGGATTTGATATTTTTTTTACTGATATTATGATTGTCTGTTTGTTTCACATCTGCAAAGTAGTTAAAACACTGCCAGTTCCACTTTAAAATCCCATGGCATTTATCATAAGATTAGGGGTGTTAACCCTGGTGTCCTGGCTGAATTCCCAACCTGGCCCCATCATGGCCACCTAATCTCATTCCTACTTGGCATATATCACTCCTCGCCTCTATAGCTGACGTGTGGTGAGCGTTCTGGCACAACCATGGTCACCGTGTATCACCCAGGTAGGTGACACAGATTGGTAGTGGATGAGGTGAGTTTCCCCCTACTATGTAAAGTGCTTTGAGTACCTCAGTTGGTTGAAAAGTGCTGTATAAATCAAAAGAATCTGTATTATATGTTCAAGAAGCCTCATAGTGAGCAATTTTCAATTCGTTAAATTAATTTAAATTCATCCCTCGAACAGACTGAATTCAAATGGATTGGCTCCAACCCAATCCAATTCCAACATAGAGTCCAGCAGGTGTAAAAAAAGAAAGGAGCAGACATCCTCTGTTACAATGAGAGTAGGCTACAGACGTTACAGCTACATCGAAGTATCACCAGCAGCCTACAAGGTGATCATACATCAGGCCTCTATCTCTATACAGAGGCAGTGTGATGAACAGTACAGTACATTACACATGAGGACAGGAGGACTTTTGGCAGCACAGGGTTAACGGGCATCATGGGGGTGCTCCCTGGACCCCTGCATGCTGACACATACACACATTGCACCACCCTAATCCCCCCAAAGCAACGGCTTTAGTGTAATTTGCGCCGCAGCTGTCTGCCCCTGGAAGAATCGAGAAATTGTCCTCCTGCACATGTTCAGCGGCAAGAACAAATGTCACGGAGGGAGCGAGAGCAAATGATAAAACAAGATGGCTACCCCTCTTGAAAACCTACACGGCCCTGCGCTGGGGGGGGGAGAGGGGCAGGGGAGTTAGGCACAGGGTGAGGGGGCATGTCAGAGGGGTTGGGTGAGGGGGCATGTCAGAGGGGTTGGGTGAATGGTCTAAGTCAAGTGACTTGACAGTGAAGGATTAACGCCAAGTAGAGGCAGGAGATCAGGAGGGAGGCAGGAGATAGGGGGGCTAGAGGAGTTAGAGGGGTTAGTGGTGGACTGCAGACAGTGCAGTGTGCCCTTCTGATAGATGGATAGGGAGAGAGAGAGAGAGAGAGAGAGAGAGAGAGAGAGAGAGAGAGAGAGAGAGAGAGAGAGAGAGAGAGAGAGAGAGAGAGAGAGAGAGAGAGGGGGAGAGAGAGAGAGAGAGAGAGAGAGAGAGAGAGAGAGAGAGAGAGAGAGAGAGAGAGAGAGAGAGAGAGAGAGAGAGAGAGAGAGAGAGAGACTAAACCGTCTTTAGCCCCCTCATCTGTCCTGGAGGGATAGAGGGGCTACAGGTGCTGAAAGCAGACAGAATGAAAACGAGACGAACAGTTGGCACGCTTATCGCCAGCCAGGCCACGCATCATCAGAACGTTGGCACACTGAGGCTCTGGGAATGCCTCTCTAAGCATTAAACGCTAATTAAAAGTTAAAAGCCAGATAAAAGCAAGCTGAGATGAAAGCAATATAATGTATATCCATATAATTTCTAATTCACATGCCTTGATGTGAATTGCTGATTATAAACCTTCGATTCATGTAACTGCCACCAGTTATGTTTGACCACAGCTCAGTTCTAAAACTTTCTAGGATAGCTTTTATACATCAGTACTGAGTGCAAAGGAGTAAAGGGATTGTACATTGTACGATATAAACCCTAACAGCTTGTTTCTGTACATCTGTCTGTCACGTCAGACCGTTCAGAGCAGTGCTGTAAAACCGGTTGAAATCGGTTTTACAGCAAGAAGCATTTACATGTCACATTTGATATGGCTGTATTGTTGAGATAAAGAACACGTAGTTCACAGTCATAGCATGGTGTTGATAGGGAGAGAAATGCCCTGAGGTTGATGGCATTTGCGTGTTCAGGTCATGAATGAGGCTAAAATGATCCCCTATTCTAAAATTGAGCACATGAGTATTTGAGGATATCTATTTCAGGTTTTTTCCTTACTCAATTTGGTTTTATAATGACTACCGAAATCTTTTTTAATTAGTTACTTGTGACTTGCACCACGTTGTTGGAACTACTCTCCATGTCTACTTGACGATGGAGAGTAAAAGTGAGTAGCCCAGCTCTCTCAAATATTGTAAAGTAAGGCATCTACAGAGCAGCTGTGTCAAAGAAAACATTTTCTACAATGTGGGTCTAAAGCCCGCAATGAATCTGCTCAGTGTGCAAGCGAATCACTGCACTCAGCCACTTGGCATGAGGAGACAGGGAGGGAGAGGGAGAGGGGAGGGGAGAGAGGGAGGGAGGGAGGGGAAGAGAGAGGGAGAGAGAGGGAGGGAGGGAGGGAGAGGGATAGATGAGGGGAAGGGGAGGGAGAGGGAGAGAGAGAGAGAGAGAGAGAGAGAGGGAGGGAGGGAGGGAGGGAGGGAGGGGAAGAGAGAGGGAGAGAGAGAGGGAGGGAGGGAGGGAGAGAGAGAGAGAGAGAAGGAGGGAAGGAGGGGGAGAGAGAATGAGGGAGGGGGAGACACGATATTCCTCACCCTGAACTCAAGATCTGTTCCATGAAAGGCTGTAGCAGAAACCAAACATGCATGGAGAACCTTATGCTGTGTAGCACCCAGAAGGGTGCCGGGCCAGGTTTGAGCAGAATGACACGCTGCACTCCCTCCCTACCACAGGCCAAATCCCACGAGAGTTTCCCTAGACATGGCAGAGCCTAAATGTGACAGGATCAAACTCCATCACAATTCACAACCTCCATATGTTCTCAATATGGATCAAATGAAGCATAAGACTGTTCATTCACCTGCTGTCTGCTGCAATGCACAACAGTGACGTCATTAGGATAATACATTATTTTCTCTACTCTAAATTTGGAAACGATATAACAATTTCAAGTGAATGACTTGTACTGACTTCATGTATAGGTGTAAATGACCTATAAATCTCTTGACTTGACACCCCCTTTATTGTCTTTTAGGAATGATAACAACTCCCTTCCACATCATAAAGTAGAATCCTGTCCAGATGACATATTCATGTCTGACTGTTTTGTCCAACTGTCTCTCATCAAAATGTAAAATCAAGGTTTTGTTGTCTTTGTTGAGGTTTGACCAGTCAACACATGACGGGGGAGACCACATCATTTACATTGACATTTTAGTCATTTTGACGACTTATAGTAGATCAGTTATCGTCAACTAGATTCAGCCGTGGGACGATTTTTTTTATTGAAGGGACGGTCACAGGGCCGGGACATAACTACAAATAATTTGACCGCAAGAAGCCCAAACAGATAAAAAACAACAATATTTGACTAAATCATAATAACTTCAAACCTTGCTTACGTTTGTATATGATCACATACAGTACATTCAGAAAGTATTCAGATCCCTTGACTTTTTCCACATTTTGTTACGTTACAGCCTTATTCTAACATTGATTAAATCATTTTTTCCCTCATCAATCTACACAATACACACACAATAATGACAAATCAAAAACAGATGTTTAGAATTTTTTGCAAATGTAAAAAAAATATATATTCTGAATACATTATTTACATAAGTATTCAGACCCTTTGCTATGAGACTCGACATTGAGTTCAAGTGCAGCCTGTTTCCATTTATCATCCTTGAGATGTTTCTATAATGTGATTGGACTCCACCTGTGGTAAATTCAATTGATTGGATATGATTTGGCAAGGCACCGACCTGTCTACATAACGTCCCACAGTTGACAGTGCATGTCAGAGCATAAACCAAGCCATGAGGTCAAGGAAATTGTCCGTAGAGCTCCGAGACAGGATTGTGTCGAGGCACAGATCTGGCGAAGGCTACCAAAACATTTCTGCAGCATTGAAGGTCCCCAAGAACACGTTGGGGTCCATAGTTCTTAAATGGAAGAAGTTAGGAACCACCAAGACTCTTCCTAGAGCTGGCTTCCCAGCCAATCTGAGCAATCGGGGGAGAAGGGCCTTGTTCAGGGAGGTGACCAATAACCTGATGGTCACTCTGGCAGAGCTCCATAGTTCCTCTGTGGTGATGGGAGATCCTTCCAGAAGGACAACCCTCTCTGCAACACTCCACCAATCAGGCCTTTATGGTAGAGTGGCCAGACGGAAGCCACTCCTCAGTAAAAGGCACATGAGAGCCTGCTTGGAGTTTAGCAAAAGGCACCTAAAGACTCTCAGACCATGAGAAACAAGATTCTCTGGTCTGATGAAACCAAGATTGAACTATTTGGCCTGAATGCCAAGTGTCACATCTGGAAGAAACCTGGCACCATCCCTATGGTGAAGCATGGTAGTGGCAGCATCATGCTGCAGGGATGTTTTTCGGCAGCAGGGACTGGGGGACTAGTCATTGAAGGAAAGATGAATGGAGCAAAGTACAGAGAGTTCCTTGATGAAAACCTGCTCCAGAGCGGGGGCGAAGGTTCACCTTCCATCAGGACAACGACCCTAAGCACACAACCAAGACGATGCAGGTGTTGCCTCAGGACAAGTCTCTGAATATCCTTGAGTGGCCCATCCAGAGCCAGAACTTGGACCCGATCAAACATCTCTGGAGAGATCTGAAAATAGCTGTGCAACAATGCTCCCCAACCAACATGACAGAGCTTGAGAGGATCGCTAGAGAAGACTAGGAGAAACTCCCCAAATACAGGTGTGCCAAGCTTGTAGAGTCATACCTAAGAAGACTCGAGACTGTAATCACTGCCATAGGTGCTTCATCAAAGTACAGAGTAATGTGTCTGAATACTTATTTAAATTTGTTATTTCAGTTTTTAATTTGTAATAAATTAGCAAAACAAAAAAAAGATATAATATATTATGGGGTATTGTATTTACCTCTTATTCTACTCGCTCAGCATTTATATTAAATGATCTCTACTTAGAATCAGCTAAATGTTTTATTTTAAAAAAATCATCCATTTTAGAATAAGGCTGTAATGTAACAAAATGTGGAAAAAGTCAAGGGGTCTGAATACTTTCCAAATGCAATCTCTCTATTATGCATGGGAATACTTTAGAACAGATTTCCAAAACTAAAATCACTTGGAGCTGATTATCTGGTGTTACAGTCTTTAATGTCCCCCAACCCCAAGTTTTGTATTTATTTGGGGGCGTTTTGGCGCTCCTCCACCATACATTCTACCATGACCCTGGTCTCAGAGGGTATTAATGGGCACATTTAGAGACATGCCACTGATGCCATGCCAGTCAGAGGCCACACCCGACAAACACACTGCAGTGGCCGTCACCAGCCTCATGGGGGAAACACATGTCTGTTGAAGGACAAGGACCTGTCTGTCTGTCACTCCATGGGACTGCATCCCTAACATGTTTCCTAGTGGGGATTTCATCACCAGCTGGATGTAGAGTTTAAGTCATTCAGCACAGTCTGTTGCAAGACATTTATTATACTAGAGATAAGATTCACACAACCATAATATATTAGCTCAAATGGAAATTTGAGAACATTGAATTTCATGGTAATGTTAATTCAACTGTTATTATGAGGTCTTCGAGGCAACAGAGAATTACACTAATTCATTCATAGTTTCTACATAAGGAGGTGTGCCATCTAGTGGTACAAAGTAATACATATTTCAGAGATAGATGGAGAATGTGCACAAAATATCCCTCTTGTTCAGGTAAGAATACAAAATAATTTCTCCTACACACATGTATGTCTAAAATGTTTATCTTCAAAGTTCTTCAAGTATTTTTTCCCCCCAACTGCTTTTATGGGAAGCCAAATCATGAAAGCCATGTCTAAGGGGATCTGAATTCATATGAAACCTCAGAACTGCCATCTCTTTGCCAGGTTGTAGGCTACTCCCAGGTTTCTCCTGTTTCAACCTTCATGGGCGGCCATAGTGGAGTGGAATTCTTCTGGGCTGAAGAGTGGAACTTTCTAGTGGAACTCCCTATGGTGCCAGGCATGCTCAATGTGATTCACTAAGCACTAGCTCGTCCTCTGCTGTCATCGTATCCAGGCAAGATGCAGCAGGAGAAAGGTCTCTCTCTGTGGTTGGGCACGCTGTGACGCGGAGTACCAAAATAGGTTCATAAAGTCATCCATCAAACGAAAAGGCCAAGGGTCAGGCACACACAGGCAGTTGAACCTTGGGACGGGACAGCCATCTTGGAACCCTACACACTGTCATACATATTGAATCACTACACTTAACTAACAAATGTCCCTATAAAGTCCCAAAATAAATGTCAATGTAAGAGTGTACAATGGGCAAATGTATGGAGAGATCATAAAAGTAGAGGGTAAAATAATGCATCCAATACAAGCATAGATAATATTGACAGCTAACCCTATCTGCCCTCTCTGCTATGTTGCTGACATTAAGGCTCCACTGTTTGTCATGATAATGTAATGTGTCTTATGTCATCTGTATAAATGCTTTGTAAGTAACTATACACTCCTACAATTTAGACATAATAGGCCTCTAACTGTTATCTGATAGATAGTAACTGATGTGAAAACACAGACAAAGCTAAAAACATTATAGAAAGAAAAAAACAATGCACCATCTGCTTCTACACTGAGCAAAGTATAAACACAAAAAAGTGTAAAGTGTTGGTCCCATGTTTCGTAAGCTGAAATAAAAGATCACAGAAATGTTCCATAAGCACAAAAAGTAATTTAGCTCAAATTTTATGCACTAATTGACTGCAGGAATGTCCACCAGAGTTGTTGCCAGAGAATCAAATGTTAATTTCTCTACCATAAGCCGCTTCCAACATCATTTTAGAGAATTTGGCAGCACGTCCAACCGGCCTCACAACTGCAGACCACGTGTATGGCGTTGTGTGGGCGAGCGGAGTGCCCCGTGGTGGTGGTGGGGTTATGGTATGGGCAGGCACAAGCTACGCACAAGGTCCTGAGGCCCATTGTTGTGCCATTCATCCACCGCCACTACCTCATTTTTCAGCATTATAATGCACGGCCCCATGTCGCAAGGTTCTGTACACAATTTCCCAGTTCTTCCATGGCCTGCATACTCACCAGACGTCACCCACTGAGCATGTTTGGGATACAGTGGATCGACGTGTACGACAGCATGTTCCAGTTCTTCGCACAGCCATTGAAAAGGAGTGGGACAACATTCCACAAGCAACAATCAACAGCCCGATCAACTCAATGCGAAAGAGATGTGTTGCGCTGCATAAGGCAAAGGGGGGTCACACTGGATACTGACTGGTTTTCTGATCCACGCCCCTACCTTTTATTTAAGGTGTCTGTGAACAACAGATTTATATCTGTATTCCCAGTCATGTGAAATCCATAGATTAGATCCTAATTTATTTATTTCAATTGACTGATTTCCTTATGAACTGTAAAATCTTTGAAATTGCTGCATGTTGCGTATATATTTTTGTTCAGTGTAGTTATGATTGGTGTGAGAAAATCCCACAACCTCAATCTCTCTAATCTTATTTTAGTCTCAGACATGGAGAATAGGGTCTGGTGCTTTTATTTCAGCTTAAGGGCCTGCCTCTCTTCCCTCTGGTCTATCAGTGGTACCTCCATGTTCCATTCACACCACAAAACACAGAGAAAAGAAAAGCTGGCAATCCTCATTCTGAAACTGATCACCAAAGCTTACACAAAGCACTCAAATGAAAACAAATCAAATCGTGCCCCAACCTATTGATATTCTGCTCATAATAAGAATAACAACCCTATTAATGTCTGATGGTCAACCATACACATCAAACTGTGATCGGCCCCAGATGGGGTGGATTATCTGCCTTAAAGTCATTACGCTCACATCCTCTCCTTAAGCTTTCAATTCCCCTCTCCCAGACCCATTGTAACACCAGACAGGGATCACTTTTCCATATTAAACTCACTGTTAGTATTGTGCCAATAGGGGACTTAATTAATGCTTGTGTTTCAGCCGTGCCAAAACAAATGCCCCCACCAAGGAGATGAAAGCCCCAGCATGATTAATGTGATTATGTGGTTAGGTCACAAGTCAGTCGTATAACTAGAGGGATCTAATACAGACGAAAAAGAGAAAATAGGAACGGTGGATCTTCCTAGGTGGGGGTGGGCTGGGGAGGATCGAGACATTCTCTCTGATGCCCACCTGCTTTGATGAGAAGACAGTGTGTGTTTCGTCCCGCGATGCTGGTCAGAAGTCTCCTGGTCTTATAACAGGGAGTAACCCGAGCCATCAGAGGGGCTTACGGTTCCCCTGCTGAAGTTTTGATATCGATTAGATTTGAGGCCACCTGATACCGTCGGGCCGCGGTGAACATCTGCACTGGATAATGAGAGAGCGGCCCAGCCCGGCGCTGCTCGCTGTGTCACCTCACTCGGTGCCAACCCCCTCCTCTCTCCTCCAATCCCCCAACACTCCCAATCTCACTAACTGCTTGGGGCAGGATGATCTACAAAGACAGAGAAAGCAACAGCCTAGCTAGAAACAGCTCTAAAATGAAATCCCATACATTGACATACATTTCCTGAAAACTGATAGAAGATGAAGAAATATGAGGGTTTGAATACAAGCCACAGCAAACATAATCTCTCTCTCTCTCTCTCTCTGCCTCTCTCTCTGCCTCTCTCTGCCTCTCTCTCTCTCTCTCTCTCTGCCTCTCTCTGCCTCTCTCTCTCTGCCTCTCTCTCTCTGCCTCTCTCTCTCTCTCTCTCTCTCTCTCTCTCTCTCTCTCTCTCTCTCTCTCTCTCTCTCTCTCTCTCTCTCTCTCTCTCTCTCTCTCTCTCTCTCTCTCTCTCTCTCTCTCTCTCTCTCTCTCTCTCTCTCTCTCTCTCTCTCGTAACTGAGCCGAGGCCCAACCACCAGGGCCCCAGCAACAGCAGCTGTGTGTCATTAACATCCACTCTGTCACTGAAGGGCAGAAACTGCCACGCACGCATGACAGCACAAAACATCAACAGTAGCTACTAGAGTAGACATGATCAGGCAGTCAGGCATGGTCTCGACCACGAAGCCATGCGTTTAGATTGGGGGGAAAACACCTAAATGACAACACTCGACAAACGTTATTTTAAATCAGTGGAATAATACACATTTAGGGGGGTACTTTTCATCAGTATACAGTCACACAACACATGAATGATGATACTAGTGACACAGAGGTCGTTTGGTTTGACACACGTGTCTTGCAACAAAGAAGACCGAAGGCCAATTACGAGTCACTTTGAAAGTTCTCTTAAAATGTTTCTAAGAGTGGCGATGCCAGATGAAATGGGAAGTATGGTCTCCAGGGACACAGTGCTGTCCATTAATTAAGCTTGTCCCTCGGAACCCACTCGCTGCTCGCAAACGCTATGCAAACAACTCTGTAGCCGGATCCCATTTCAAAGTCAAGTCCTCAGCCACCAGCTGTATACCAAGGCACATTTCTCACAATCTAATACTGTGGAGGGTTTTGAAATGAAAGCTGCCAGTCATACAGGCCTAGGCCAGCTAGTCAGCTATACAGGCCTAGGCCAGCTAGTCAGCCATACAGGCCTAGGCCAGCTAGTCAGCCATACAGGCCTAGGCCAGCTAGTCAGCCATACAGGCCTAGGCCAGCTAGTCAGCCATACAGGCCTAGGCCAGCTAGTCAGCCATACAGGCCTAGGCCAGCTAGTCAGCCATACAGGCCTAGGCCAGCTAGTGTCAGCCATACAGGCCTAGGCCAGCTAGTCAGCCATACAGGCCTAGGCCAGCTAGTCAGCCATACAGGCCTAGGCCAGCTAGTCAGCCATACAGGCCTAGGCCAGCTAGTCAGCCATACAGGCCTAGGCCAGCTAGTCAGCCATACAGGCCTAGGCCAGCTAGTCAGCCATACAGGCCTAGGCCAGCTAGTCAGCCATACAGGCCAAGGCCAGCTAGTCAGCCATACAGGCCAAGGCCAGCTAGCCAGCCATACAGGCCTAGGCCAGCTAGTCAGCCATACAGGCCAAGGCCAGCTAGTCAGCCATAAAAGCCTAGGCCAGCTAGTCAGCCATACAGGCCTAGGCCAGCTAGTCAGCCAGTGTTGAGCAATGTTGAGAAAGACTAAGAGAGGAGGGAGAGGAAAGACAAAGACAGTAGAACTACCATGTTTGATAAGCAACAGATAATCTGGTGGTTGGCGAGGCTGTGTGTATGTGTGTGTGTGTATGTGTGTGTGAGTGCGTGCATGTGAATTAATGTCTTGCTTTTCTGAAACATTAATTTCATTGATTCATTTCAACTAGTATAGGTATAAGTGTCACCATTCACATTGTCCTGTGCCTTATTCTGCTGTGTATTTCTCCTCAGTAACCCGAGGCCCTTCCTTCCTTCTCCCTGCCCCCTCTTTCCTCACTAACACCACACCACACCAGTGCTGCCGGCCAGCCGGGGATCATTTACATTCTTGACCAATCCTTTAATCTCACCAGGCAAGACTTCCTCATCCCCTGATCAAAACAGTCCTGTTGACAAGTTCACAAAACCAAAACACTTGTTCACGTATTTCCACGTTTGCCGCAAGGTGTTCCTTAAATTGGCAACTTGTCGTATGGATATTAATGGAGAGAGGATGTTGAAAGCATATCTCACATTGACTAACCCACAGGCCTATGTTTATTTGTAATGAATGTAGCTGACCCTGACCAGTAGGGTTTCATTACGCAGGACTAAACACAGTCAAGACTGCTGAGTGGAGGTCGGAGGTCAGAGATGTGTTGTGCAGCAGGGTCACCTGTCAACTCCACAGATACTACCTTCAAACATGGACACAACGCACGCACACACACATTCGGATACACGCACACACACATTCGGATACACGCACACACACATTCGGATACACGCACACACACATTCGGATACACGCACACAGTTTGAACAGTAAAACAGTCATTATGTACCATAACAAAACTAGGTCAAAATCTGTCAGTAGTTGAGGTCTGTAATTTCTGTGATTCCTATTTCCCTTGGGATGCTGCTGCCACTGCAATGACACCACAGTCGGTGGCTAAATGCAATGGCGTCCATTTATGCTATTTGCATGTCACTGGTGAAGTTGAGCCCTGATTAGCATTACTAACATGAGAGAGTACTGCTAAGGTCCTGCTACAGCAGTACGGAAGCACTTTCTCTCTTCTAGAACTATGTGAATACGGTACGTCTGAAATGGCACCCTTTCCTTATGAAGTGCACTACTTTTGACTGGGGCCCATGGTCTCTGGTCAAAAGTAGTACACTACAAAGGGAATAGGGTGCCATTACAGACACACTTTAGTGTCACATCAAAAGAGGCCATGGTGTCAATGATGTCTCCATTGCTCAGGACAGGAGCCAGGAGAGGTGAGATGAAGGCATAGGGGAATAACCAACCCCTGCTCAGGCCTCCCAGTCAGGATACTGAGGTGACGGTAAGGAAACAGTGATGAGGAGGTGATGAAGACGATTCGGAGCTCAAAGACCACTTTAAGCTTTTGGTCTCCAAGACGTCATGGTGATACATCAGACGCCTCCAGGTCATAGGCTCTGACATGAGTGGTGGTGATTACAGCAGATAATTACCTTGATACCCTGAGGTGAGAGACCTTTCACTAAACTACAACCAGCATCACCATCACCATAGCTAACACCAGAGGGAAGAATGCGGAAAACGTCGATGAAATGAAGGTTATAAAGTTTGCTGGGGACCATCTGAATGCCCTCATGACTCCATTCTATAAGCAACAAAATGACCATCTGTTTCTCTGAACTGCCTTGTGAAAGCCTAACACTGTAAGATCCTATTTTATCATTTAGCAAGTCATGTTGGCAAATAGAACAAGCTTTCAGGTTATGCTCACCTGACACAGATTGCGATATATAATGGACCATTTTTGGAATGCGTAAACAACAACAGTAATTGTGTGAGTAAGCGGTGATGCAGGGTTGTGTTCCAAACAAAACAACTACAAGTGTGCTTGCCCTAGTTCCTCAAATGAACAGGTAAGATAGCAAAACAAATACCTTATAGTTTGAAGACTCTTCTTTGAGTCATAAAAGTACATTGAAATGACTTAGGAACTGTGTACACTTTGTAGAGGTGTGTGGCCACTTGGAGTCACCAGTTAGTCCTCTCACTCAAACATTTTCCAGGAATATTCTTATCATGTTACTGAATGTATTCAGAACATTTCCAGATTTTGTTATCAACAAATGCGGTGAAAAGTACAGTAAATGTAAAATGCACATACAATCAACAGTGTAATATTTGGATTCAGTCTTGTGTCAGGTGAACTATTCCCTTTTAATTGCTATCATGGTTTCCATATGCTTTCCATTTTCTTCTGTAAGAAACATTTCAATTTAGCCCTATCCATATAGGCCAATTGCCACGAGTGTAAGGGGTTTTAAGAAATAAAGAAATAAAGAATAGAGAGAGAGAGAGAGAGAAAGAGAGAGAGAAGGGCAGATGAGAGGGATATCTAATTATGTAATAATGTATTGAGAGGACTCGCGAGCCATAAGTCCTCACTGTGATAAAACTAAAGTCTAATCAATTAAAGCATAAATACAGCACTTGTCTGTGGGAGTGATGATATTTCCCTTTACAGCACCTGCCAGTCTGAGACTGATCAAAGTTTTATTGTCCTCCCGGCTCTGACTGTCCCAGACTTACTGACTCATAGTGGCCAGCATTGGACAACAGGCACGCTGATTTCAACACACGAGACTGAGACACCGACATCCCACACACACGCCTACATATCAGCTTACAGGCCGCCGTGTATGCCAACGCCTAACACGCTCCTCCACGCACACCCTCACAAAGTTTGTCATTTTATTTTCATGCCCGTCAAACTTTCACACATCTTTTCCGGCGTGGCCGGCGGCTAATCCAGGAGGGTGAGTGTATGTTGGCTGGCGAAGCTTCAGCGTACCGGCCGCACTACTCATAGACCCAAACTAGGACCTGGGAGCAGAGGTGTGGAACAGTCGGCATGTTGTTGAGTTCTATCTGCTCGGATTCTGACATGACTTCATCTAGATTCTAGGAGTGCTTCTCTCAGAAAAGGAACATGAGTCTTACTGTGTGATACAAATCAACACAGAACGAGGCTAAGAACAAGTCTCTAAATGGTATTGTATCTAGTATTCAAGTTGAGAAAAGGAATATGTTTTCCCAGACTGTGTGGATTATATTGTTATTTGTGACACATTCATTACCATTGTCATACAGGTTGTGTTCCTAAATTCACACTGGCAATCTACTCCGATTTGATTTGCGAGTGCCAGAGCGCAGAATAATTGATACATTTACGAACGCGTATGTGTGTGTGTGAGTTAGCCAGTTAGCTTGGGTACTGTGGGCTCTGAACCCTCTGAGAGTGAAACACTCTGAATTTACAAATGGACAATCTGACAACACTCTCGCAGAGCACACTGACACACGGGATGCAATTTACGAATACAACCCACAGTATAATGCAACCCACAGTATAATGCAACCCACAGTATAATGCAACCCAACAGTATAATACAACCCACAGTATAATGCAACCCACAGTATAATGCAACCCACAGTATAATACAACCCAACAGTATAATGCAACCCACAGTATAATACAACCCAAAAGTATAATACAACCCATGGTATAATGCAACCCACAGTATAATGCAACCCACAGTATAATGCAACCCACAGTATAATACAACCCAACAGTATAATGCAACCCAACAGTATAATGCAACCCAACAGTATAATACAACCCACAGTATAATACAACCCAACAGTATAATGCAACCCACAGTATAATACAACCCAACAGTATAATGCAACCCAACAGTATAATGCAACCCACAGTATAATGCAACCCACAGTATAATACAACCCACAGTATAATACAACCCACAGTATAATACAACCCAACAGTATAATACAACCCATAGTATAATGCAACCCACAGTATAATGCAACCCACAGTATAATGCAACCCACAGTATAATACAACCCAACAGTATAATGCAACCCACAGTATAATGCAACCCAACAGTATAATGCAACCCACAGTATAATGCAACCCAACAGTATAATGCAACCCATAGTATAATGCAACCCAGAGTATAATGCAACCCACAGTATAATACAACCCACAGTATAATGCAACCCAACAGTATAATACAACCCACAGTATAATGCAACCCACAGTATAATGCAACCCACAGTATAATGCAACCCACAGTATAATGCAACCCACAGTATAATGCAACCCACAGTATATGCAACCCACAGTATAATGCAACCCACAGTATATGCAACCCAACAGTATAATGCAACCCACAGTATAATGCAACCCACAGTATATGCAACCCAACAGTATAATGCAACCCACAGTATAATACAACCCACAGTATAATGCAACCCACAGTATATGCAACCCACAGTATAATGCAACCCACAGTATAATACAACCCACAGTATAATACAACCCACAGTATAATGCAACCCAACAGTATAATACAACCCACAGTATAATGCAACCCACAGTATAATGCAACCCACAGTATAATGCAACCCACAGTATAATGCAACCCACAGTATATGCAACCCACAGTATAATGCAACCCACAGTATATGCAACCCAACAGTATAATGCAACCCACAGTATAATGCAACCCACAGTATATGCAACCCAACAGTATAATGCAACCCACAGTATAATACAACCCACAGTATAATGCAACCCACAGTATATGCAACCCACAGTATAATGCAACCCACAGTATAATGCAACCCACAGTATAATGCAACCCACAGTATATGCAACCCACAGTATAATGCAACCCACAGTATAATGCAACCCACAGTATAATGCAACCCACAGTATATGCAACCCAACAGTATAATGCAACCCACAGTATAATACAACCCAACAGTATAATACAACCCACAGTATAATACAACCCACAGTATAATACAACCCAACAGTATAATGCAACCCATAGTATAATGCAACCCACAGTATATGCAACCCACAGTATAATGCAACCCACAGTATAATGCAACCCACAGTATAATGCAACCCACAGTATATGCAACCCACAGTATAATGCAACCCACAGTATAATGCAACCCACAGTATATGCAACCCACAGTATAATGCAACCCACAGTATAATGCAACCCAAAGTATAATGCAACCCACAGTATAATGCAACACAACAGTATAATACAACCCACAGTATAATGCAACCCACAGTATAATGCAACCCACAGTATAATGCAACCCACAATATAATGCAACCCACAGTATAATGCAATCCGCAGTATAATGCAACCCAACAGTATAATGCAACCCACAGTATAATGCAATCCACAGTATAATGCAACCCACAGTATAATGCAACCCACAGTATAATGCAACCCACAGTAAAATGCAACCCACAGTATAATGCAACCCAACAGTATAATGCAACCCAACAGTATAATACAACCCACAGTATAATACAACCCACAGTATAATACAACCCACAGTATAATGCAACCCACAGTATAATGCAACCCACAATATAATGCAACCCACAGTATAATGCAACCCACAGTATAATGCAACCCACAGTATAATGCAACCCAACAGTATAATGCAACCCACAGTATAATGCAACCCACAGTATAATGCAACCCACAGTATAATACAACCCACAGTATAATGCAACCCACAGTATAATGCAACCCACAGTATAATGCAACCCAACAGTATAATGCAACCCACAGTATAATACAACCCACAGTATAATGCAACCCAACAGTATAATACAACCCACAGTATAATGCAACCCACAGTATAATGCAACCCACAATATAATGCAACCCAACAGTATAATGCAACCCACAGTATAATACAACCCACAGTATAATGCAACCCACAGTATAATGCAACCCACAGTATAATGCAACCCTCAGTATAATGCAACCCAACAGTATAATGCAACCTACAGTATAATGCAACCCAACAGTATACTGCAACCCACAGTATAATGCAACCCACAGTATAATACAACCCACAGTATAATGCAACCCTCAGTATAATGCAACCCAACAGTATAATGCAACCCACAGTATAATGCAACCCAACAGTATAATGCAACCCAACAGTATAATACAACCCACAGTATAATGCAACCCAAAAGTATAATACAACCCACAGTATAATGCAACCCAACAGTATAATACAACCCACAGTATAATGCAACCCAACAGTATAATACAACCCACAGTATAATAAAACCCACAGTATAATGCAACCCACAGTATAATGCAACCCACAGTATAATACAACCCACAGTATAATGCAACCCACAGTATAATGCAACCCACAGTATAATACAACCCACAGTATAATGCAACCCACAGTATAATGCAACCCTCAGTATAATACAACCCACAGTATAATGCAACCCACAGTATAATGCAACCCTCAGTATACTGCAACCCACAGTATAATGCAACCCACAGTATAATGCAACCCACAGTATAATGCAACCCACAGTATAATGCAACCCACAGTATAATGCAACCCAACAGTATAATGCAACCCACAGTATAATGCAACCCAACAGTATAATACAACCCACAGTATAATACAACCCACAGTATAATGGAACCCACAGTATAATGCAACCCACAGTATAATGCAACCCACAGTATAATGCAACCCACAGTATAATGCAACCCACAGTATAATGCAACCCAACAGTATAATGCAACCCACAGTATAATGCAACCCACAGTATAATGCAACCCACAGTATAATGCAACCCACAGTATAATACAACCCACAGTATAATGCAACCCACAGTATAATGCAACCCACAGTATAATGCAACCCACAGTATAATGCAACCCAACAGTATAATGCAACCCACAGTATAATACAACCCACAGTATAATGCAACCCAACAGTATAATACAACCCACAGTATAATGCAACCCACAGTATAATGCAACCCACAGTATTATGCAACCCACAGTATAATGCAACCCACAGTATAATGCAACCCACAGTATAATGCAACCCAACAGTATAATACAACCCACAGTATAATACAACCCACAGTATAATGCAACCCACAGTATAATGCAACCCATAGTATAATGCAACCCACATTATAATGCAACCCACAGTATAATGCAACCCACAGTATAATGCAACCCACAGTATAATGCAACCCAACAGTATAATGCAACCCACATTATAATGCAACCCACAGTATAATGCAACCCACAGTATAATGCAACCCACAGTATAATGCAACCCAACAGTATAATGCAACCCACAGTATAATGCAACCCAACAGTATAATACAACCCACAGTATAATGCAACCCACAGTATAATGCAACCCACAGTATAATGCAACCCACAGTATAATGCAACCCACAGTATAATACAACCCACAGTATAATGCAACCCACAGTATAATGCAACCCAACAGTATAATGCAACCCACAGTATAATGCAACCCACAGTATAATACAACCCACAGTATAATGCAACCCACAGTATAAATCAACCCAACAGTATAATGCAACCCACAGTATAATGCAACCCACAGTATAATGAAACCCACAGTATAATGCAACCCAACAGTATAATACAACCCACAGTATAATGCAACCCACAGTATTATGCAACCCACAGTATAATACAACCCAAAGTATAATGCAACCCACAGTATAATGCAACCCACAGTATAATACAACCCACAGTATAATGCAACCCACAGTATAATGCAACCCACAGTATAATACAACCCACAGTATAATGCAACCCACAGTATATTGCAACCCACAGTATAATACAACCCACAGTATAATGCTACCCACAGTATAATGCAACCCACAGTATAATGCAACCCACAGTATAAGCCCAAAAAACACCTTTGGGATGAATTGAAACGCCGACTGCGAACCAGGCGTAATCTACCAACATCAGTGCCCGACCTCACTAATGCTTTTGTGGCTGAATGCAAGCAAGTCCAGGCAGCTACACTACAAAGTATGTGGTCACCTGCTCTCATCAAAGTTGGTCCCCCCTTTGCTGCTGTAACAGCCTCTTCTCTTCTGGGAAGGCTTTCCACTAGATGTTGGGACATTGCTGCGGGGACTTCCAATCAGCCAAGAGCATTAGTGAGGTCAGGCACAGATGTTGTGCGATTAGGCCTTGCTCGCAGTCAGCATTCCAATTCATCCTAAAGGTGTTCGATGGGGTTGAGGTTAGGGCTCTGTGCAGGCCAGTCAAGTTCTTCCACACCATTCTCGACAAAACATTTCAGTATGGACTTCACTTTGAGCACGGGGCATTGTCATGCTGAAACAGGAAAGGGCCTTCCCCAAGCTGTTTCCACAAAGTTGGACACACTGAATTGTATAGAATGTCACTGTATGCTGTAGAGTTAAGATTTCCCTTCACTGTAACCAAGAGATCTAGCCCTAACCTTGAAAAACAGCCCCAGACCATTATTCCTCCTCCACCAAATTGTACAGTTGGCACTATGAATTCGGGCTGATATCGCTCTCCTGGCATCCGCCAAACCCAGATTTGTCAGTCAGACTGCCAGACGGTGAAGCGTGATTCATCACACCAGAGAGCGTGTTTCCACTGCTCCAGAGTCCAATGGCGGCGAGCTTTACACCACACCAACTGACGCTTGGTATTGCGCATGGTGATCTTAGGCTTTTGTGCGGCTGCTCAGTCATGGAAACCCATTTCATCAAGCTCCAGATGAGAAGTTATTGTGCTGAAGTTGCTTCCAGAGTCAGTTCCACTTCCACTCACTTCCACTCAGTAGTGAGTGTTGCAACCGAGGACTGACGTTTTTTATGCGCTTCGGCGGTACCATTCTGTGAGCTTGTGTGGCCTACCACTTCTCGACTGAGCCGTTGTTGCTCTTAGATGTTTCCACTTCACAATAACAGCACCTACAGTTGACCGGGCAGTTCCAGCAGGGCATACATTTGACAAACTGACTTGTTGGAAAGGTGGAATCCTATGACGGTGCCACGTTGAAAGTCACTGAGCTCTTCAGTACAGGCCACTATACTGTCAATGTGTGTCTATGAAGATTGCATGGCTGTGTGTTCAATTGTATACACCTGTCAGCAACGGGTGTGGCTGAAATAGTCGAATCCACTAATTTAGCGATGTAGTTTATGTTCCAACATCTAGTGGAAAGAAGAGTGTAGGCTGTTATAGCAGCAAAGGGGGGGACCAACTCCATATTATTGCCCCTGATTTTGGAATGAGATGTTTGACGAGCATATGTCCACATACTTTTGGTCATGTACTGCATTTCTACTTGCTATTTTATCTACAGTAGCCATCACGGTGACATGTTGTCATACTTTGAGAGTAGAGTCATAGCTTGTTGAAGCAGTGATTACCCCACCCCATTATCCACGGATGGTGAGGAGTGGAGGAGAGATGAGAGGGGAGAGGAGAGAGGAGGGGAGAGGAGAGAGGAGAGAGGAGAGAGGAGAGAGGAGGGGAGAGGAGAGAGGAGAGAGGAGAGAGGAGAGAGGAGAGCAGGGGAGAGGAGAGAGGAGAGCAGGGGAGAGGGGAGAGGAGAGAGGAGAGAGGAGAGCAGGGGAGAGGAGAGAGGAGAGGAGGGGAGAGGAGAGAGGAGAGAGGAGGGGAGAGGAGAGAGGAGAGAGGAGAGAGGAGAGAGGAGAGCAGGGGAGAGGAGAGAAGAGAGGAGGGGAGAGGAGAGAGGAGAGAGGAGGGGAGAGGAGAGAGGAGAGCAGGGGAGAGGAGAGGCGAACGGCCTGCTCCACAGGGAGAGACATTCTTTCCTCTCTGGAAGAAGATGGTAATTAGGCCACCATGAACAACCAAACAGTCCAGGCTAGCTCCAGATGGGAACGCTTTCTTCACACCTCCTCTCTTTCTTACTCTTTCTTACTCACTCACTCACTCACTCACTCACTCACTCACTCCCTCACTCTCATTCACAGACTACTAAACCACAACATGACAAACTCTATGATATAGCTGTTAACAGACTCAGAGTCAATATTAGCTGGGAATTGTAGAGCAGTGTCCTGGGACTGACACCTCCACAGTAATCCTGATTCCTGGCTTATAGATACTGTATCATCATGACGTGATTCCCAGATTTCTTATGATGGGATTGAGATGCTGGGAAAAACATGTTTCTAGATGACTGCCGTTACTGTAAGTAAGCTACTGAATGACTAGTGGCGATGTAGCAGTGTCTCTGACTCACAGCACTCTGGCCAGGACCTGGGGAATAGAGGGGAAAGGTTAAAGAGGGAAGGCTGTAGACAAATCAGCCCAAATTCAGGTAGGCTGGCCATAGGCTAGAGCCAAGCTGTGTTTGGATGAGGGCTTATTTATGAATAGCAGCCGTGCTGTGCCGTGGCTCCCTGGGTCGCAGTGGTTGTCTGGGACGACAGAGTCTTTGCAGTACCCAGGGGGATAGAGAAGCTGGTCATGGGGTCAAGGGCCGAGGGGAGCGCTGAAAGAACAGGTGGGCTGTGCGGGGGCTTCTGGAAACTGGCCACACCTGCCCAGCCCGTCAATCAACACACAGCCCCTCGTGTTCGGCTACAGAGGTCTGTGAGTCAGTAGGCACACATTAGATAGAGGGACACAGAGACAGAATGAGACAGACAGAGAGAAACACATTAGATAGAGGGACACAGAGACAGAATGAGACAGACAGAGAGAAACACATTAGATAGAGGGACACAGAGACAGAATGAGACAGACAGAGAGAAACACATTAGATAGAGGGACACAGAGACAGAATGAGACAGACAGAGAGAAACACATTAGATAGAGGGACACAGAGGCAGAATGAGACAGACAGAGAGAAACACATTAGATAGAGGGACACAGAGACAGAATGAGACAGACAGAGAGAAACACATTAGATAGAGGGACACAGAGGCAGAATGAGACAGACAGAGAGAAACACATTAGATAGGGGGACACAGAGACAGAATGAGACAGACAGAGAGAAACACATTAGATAGAGGGACACAGAGACAGAATGAGACAGACAGAGAGAAACACATTAGATAGAGGGACACAGAGACGGAATGAGACAGACAGAGAGAAACACATTAGATAGAGGGACACAGATACAGAATGAGACAGACAGAGAGAAACACATTAGATAGAGGGACACAGAGGCAGAATGAGACAGACAGAGAGAAACGAGGTGTCCTTCCAATTGTTTGCCTGTCCATCTGTCAGTTGACCGTCCCCAGTAACTATTAAAACTCAAAGGAGCGTGCTACAGAACAGGAGCGTGCTACAGTACAGGAGCGTGCTACAGTACAGGAGCGTGCTACAGTACAGGAGCGTGCTACAGTACAGGAGCGTGCTACAGAACAGGAGTGTGCTACAGTACAGGAGAGTGCTACAGAACAGGAGAGTGCTACAGAACAGGAGAGTGCTACAGAACAGGAGAGTGCTACAGAACAGGAGTGTGCTACAGAACAGGAGAGTGCTACAGAACAGGAGCGTGCTACAGAACAGGAGCGTGCTACAGAACAGGAGCGTGCTACAGAACAGGAGAGTGCTACAGGACAGGAGCGTGCTACAGTACAGGAGTGTGCTACAGAACAGGAGTGTGCTACAGGACAGGAGCGTGCTACAGAACAGGAGCGTGCTACAGAACAGGAGCGTGCTACAGGACAGGAGCGTGCTACAGGACAGGAGCGTGCTACAGGACAGGAGCGTGCTACAGAACGTGCTACAGGACAGGAGTGTGCTACAGAACAGGGGCCTGATACAGAACAGGAGTGTGCTACAGAACAGCAACGTGCTACAGAACAGGAGTGTGCTACAGGGGCTCAAGGCCACTCTGTGGGTGAGCCTTTGTGAGTGATGCGGTCAGTGTGGCGTTCAGTCGCAGCGGCTCCGGCTCTTAAGAAGCCGCTCAGATCTACATGTCGGCTGCTGAGTGGGTGTGTGTGTGTGTGTGCGCGCGTGCATGTGCGTGTGCGTGTGCGTGTGCGTGTGTGTGTGTGTGTGTGTGTGTGTGTGTGTGTGTGTGTGTAAGCAGCAGGTGCAGATTAGTGGGGTCCTGACAGGAGGACGGTCTGCCACAGTTGGAAATGTCTCCACTGTCCACCACAACACACACACACACCACATACACACACACACGCACACACAAACTCTCACTGTGTATACACACGTCAGTGAATCAGCAATCTCAGGCAGGATGAATATCCAGTGTGTGCTATTGATAAGACAAACTGTTTTTGTTCCTTGTCAATAGGGCCTGACAACAGCGGGGGAAGGTATAACATCATTTGTATGCAGATTAATGATGGTATGTTAATTCAAATGCATCATCGTCTTCTCTACCTCAATCCCATTCCTTTATCAGGAAAAAGATTCCACTCAAGGGCAATGTAAACGGCAAATTTACAAGCTTATTGCTTGTGTTAAGTCAAGGCTCAATTGGAGAGAATCTCCAAACAGCCTCTAGAGGGCCCTGTCCCTGCTCTGTGTGTGTGTGTGTGTGTGTGTGTGTGTGTGTGTGTGTGTGTGTGTGTGTGTGTGTGTGTGTGTGTGTGTGTGTGTGTGTGTGTGTGTGTGTGTGTGTGTGTGTGTGTGTGTGTGTGTGTGTGTGTGTGTGTGTGTGTGTGTGTGTGTGTGTGTGTGTGTGTGTGAGTGTGCTGGCTCTTCATGTATCCGTCTGTCCGTCTGTGTGTGTGTGTGCTGGCTCTTTATGTTTCCGTCTGTCCGTCTGTGTGTGTGTGTGTGTGTGTGTGTGTGTGTGTGTGTGTGTGTGTGTGTGTGTGTGTGTGTGTGTGTGTGTGTGTGTGTGTGTGTGTGAGTGTGCTGGCTCTTCATGTATCCGTCTGTCCGTCTGTGTGTGTGTGTGCTGGCTCTTTATGTATCCGTCTGTCCGTCTGTGTGTGTGTGTGTGTTTTGAAGGCCATGAGGGACCCTGGGACTCTCCAGTTGCAGGCCAGCAGACTGGCTGGCACCCCAAAAGAAGCTTCTTCATCCTGAACACAGCTGTTGTCTCCGTGACGACACAAGCAGCCAATGGGGAGCGAGGCCGAAGATACGGGGGCGCGGCGGGGGGGGGGGGGGGGGGGGGGGGGGCGTACGTGTGTGTGTGTGTGGCGAGAGTTTGCGAGGCCCGGGCACCAGCAATGTTACTGGGTCCAGTTGGCTTGGGACAGTAAACACCATTCCTGTACTACAGCCCGACTAGCTGTGGTGGGAGAAAGGCAGCCTGGTGTTCAAACAATAACACGTTATACATTGTGACACCTCCACCTCACAGGAACACACACTGTGTGGAGTGTAAGCCCGTTTTCACTGTTCAACCTGCACAACCTGATCTGAAGGTAATGCAAAGATATCACTTCCGCTGTTGTCTAGATAGAAACCAGTAATTATTTAGACCAATCTGCTATACTAGAAATATACTAGTATGCATGCTTTATACAGACACTGTAAGCAACTCAGTGCTAATGACTTTGACAACACTTTCTCATACAGTATTTACCCCTAACAAGGAACAACTCAAACAAAAGGCCAAATATATCAAGGCTACATTGAGGCAGTAGGTGGAAGTGAAATAGGGCCTATTACTCTGTGCGTAAAGGGAGGTCAGAGGAAGAAAGCAACATGATATTTTTGCCCATTGACAGTCCTGAGGACAGCTGTTAATGACAGATCGTTTCTGGTGATGAATGAATTATTCCATGGATGTCGGTTGGTCGGAGATGGAGGCACAACCATGGACAGGTGATGTTAACTAAAGGTGGTGAGGAGGTCAGTTACAGAGCTCCATAGACACTCACCTTTCACTTACAAGAGCTGTGAGGACAACTCTGTAGGCCATGTATTCTTAATTGGCTTAAACACTTTGGACAGTTCAAAATGGAAATAAATCTAATGTCCTTGGAGGGTATTTTCTTTTCTTGGAATAAGGCTATGGCCTTGATTACTTCAGATACATTTAGATTAAGCATTTCTGAAAGACATTTCCACAAATGTCAAGGTCCGCACCTGTACGAGGAGGAGGGCACGGCATGGCTCACATCAATGAGCCCCATTGTGCAGTGAGCTGGAACCCGGGACCCCTGGACGTGATGTAGTCTGCAGATCCTTAGACCACCCCAGCCCCCTACCACCACCCAGCCAGGCTCACCCCCAGTGCTCTGCTCCCCCATGGTGGTGCTCTTCTTCTCTCCCTGGCTCTCAGAGCCACATTGTTCAGGGCTGAGGAGAGCTCTGGTCTGGCCCTGATTCCCGTGACTCCCGAGGCAGCTGGAACAGGCCTGCTGCCACTAAAACACCCATAAATCTTATCAGCACCAAGAACAGGGCCCAGCTACTATTATACCTACCTAACTAACTAACACAACAATATCCTACTGTCTGTTTGCTAGGGGTAGAGACATTTCACTTTTTAAAAGTTTTTTTTTTAAAGAGTTTTTTATGAAAAAGATCAATAGTACTGATTGAATGATTACTGTGTTATGATCAAAATAAAAAAAATAAGCCTGATTGCACATACATTAAGGCTAAGATCACATGTTACACTGAGCAAAAATAGAAATGTAACATGAAATATAAAAGATTCCAGAAATCTATATGCACAAAAAGTTTATTTCTATAAAATGTACATTTGTTTACATTCCTGTCAGTGAGCAGTTCTCCTTTGCCAAAATAATCCATCCATCCGGCAGGTGTGGCATATCAAGAAGCTGATTAAACAGCATGATCATTACACAGGTGTACATTGTGCTTAGGACAATAAAAGGCCACTCTAAAATGTGCAATTTTGTCATAATGGTACAGACGTCTCAAGTTTTGAGGGAGCATTCAATTGGCATGCTGACTGCAGGAATGTCCACCAGAGCTGTTGACAGATCATTTAATGTTATTTTCTCTTCCATGAGCCGCCTCCAACATTGTTTTAAAGAATTTAGCAGTACGTCCAACCGGCCTCACAACCGCAGACTACATGTAACCACACCACTCCAGGACCTCCACATCCGGCCTCTTCACCTGCGGGATCGTCTGAGACCAGCCACCCGGACAGCTGATGAAACTGTGTGATTGCAAGTTTTTCTGCACAAACTATCAGAAACCTTCTCAGGGAAGCTCATCTGCGTGGCCGTCGTCCTCACTAGGGTCTTTACCTGACTGCAGTTTGGCGTCGTAACCGACCTCAGTGGGCAAATGCTCACCTTCAATAGCCACATCGCTGGAGAAGTGTGCTCTTCACGGATTAATCCAGGTTTCAACTGTACTGGGCAGATGGCAGGCATACGTATGGCGTTGTGTGGGCGAGTGGTTTTCTGATGTCAACGTTGTGAACAGAGTGCCCCATGGTGGCTGTGGGGTTATGGTATGGGCAGGCATAAGCTACGGACAACAAACACAATTGCGAAGGAGATGTGTCACGCTGCATGAGGCAAATCGTGGTCACACCAGATACTGACTGGTTTTCTGATCCACGCGCCCCTATCTAGGGGTCTGTGACCAACAGATGCATATCTTTATTCCCAGTCATGTGAAATCCATAGATTAGGGCCTAATGAATGTATTTCAATTGACTGATTTCTATATATGAACTGTCATTTAGTAAAATCTTTGAAATTATTGCATGTTGCATTTATATTTTTGTTCAGTGTATATCTACACTGTAGTTTAGCCATCCCATAATATTATTGCAACAATCTTAATACGTTACTCTTTCAAACATTCACAACAGAGGCACATCAACTACAACCCAACTGTCACAACCTTGTTTGTGAACCTTAGAAAGGCTGATCGGTGTCATTTACATCTGAACGAAGATGGTGGCGGGCAAAGTGTGGGAAGCCATCCTGATGACGTAAACATATGACGACCTCAGTCTTTAACTACGTCAGGAACCACTGGGAGTATGTTTGTGTACGTGTGTGTGTACGTCACAGGAGGTTGGTGGCACCTTAACTGGGGAGAACAGGTTCATGGTAATGACTGGAGCGGAACAGATGGAATGGGCTCAAATACACCAAACACATGGAAGCCATTCCCCTCGCTCCGTTCCGGCCATTATTATGAGCCGTCCTCCCCTCAGCAGCCTCCTGGGGTGAACGTGTGTGTGTGTGTGTGTGTGTGTGTGTGTGCGTGCGTGCGTGCGTGCGTGCGTGCGTGCGTGCGTGTGTGCGTGCGTGCGTGTGTGTGTGGGAGAGTGAGTGTGAGTCAGCATGAGTGTGTTTGTCATTGACGCAGGGTGGCAGCAACAAAGTGACTGGCCATGTGACATCATATCAGTGAGAAAGTGTGTTACATTTGTCCTCTGCCCACCATTACAGGAAGTGACCTACAGTATAGCGACAGCTTGTATCCAGCGATTAGGAGAACAAGATCCTTTGTTTTGGCCAGTTCTCCTCAACTTAACCTCTGTACGCTGGGACAGCGGGAAAACGCTGATCTCTGCTACAAGTGTGTGGAGGACAGATAATGATCTGATAGTGTTCTCAAGATCCCTTACAGGCCTCTGACTTTGAAATGTGTGGGAGGATAAATGCAATACATTCACTGGTTGTCATGGATACAGAAATGGCCACGTTTAATTTGAACCAAATAGAGCAGGGTTCCCCAACTGGCGGCCAGCCGGTGATTTTATTCCCCCCCCCCAAGTTTTCTGAGCCCAAGGAATATGTAATTTTTCATTTTTACTGTTTCACATTAAAGACTGTAAAAACACCAGCAAATCAGTTCCAAGTGATTTTAATTCTGGAAATCTGTTCCAAAGTATTTCCACACATAATAGAGAGATATGTGATCGTATACAAATGTAAGTAAGGTTTGAAATTATTGTGTTTTTTTATATTATAAATGTTTAGGATTCAATTTGCAGTGTACAAATTATTTGTAATTATATTTCAACCCCCTGACCATCCGCTCAAAAAAACAACAACACAAGGCTGAATCTAGTTGATGATCCCTGATATAGAGATTCAGGACTGACTGTCCTGGATTGTCATATGACGGTGACTGTCCTGGATTGTCATATGATGGTGACTGTCCTGGATTGTCATATGATGGTGACTGTCCTGGATTGTCATATGATGGTGACTGTCCTGGATTGTCATATGATGGTGACTGTCCTGGATTGTCATATGATGGTGACTGTCCTGGATTGTCATATGATGGTGACTGTCCTGGATTGTCATATGATGGTGACTGTCCTGGATTGTCATATGATGGTGACAGTCCTGGATTGTCATATGATGGTGACAGTCCTGGATTGTCATATGACGGTGACAGTCCTGGATTGTCATATGACGGTGACAGTCCTGGATTGTCATATGACGGTGACAGTCCTGGATTGTCATATGATGGTGACTGTCCTGGATTGTCATATGACGGTGACAGTCTTGGATTGTCATATGATGGTGACAGTCCTGGATTGTCATATGACGGTGACAGTCCTGGATTGTCATATGACGGTGACAGTCCTGGATTGTCATATGATGGTGACAGTCCTGGATTGTCATATGACGGTGACAGTTCTGGATTGTCTCGTATCAGTACTGGATCATCATATGACGCTATCATTGATATGTTGAAAATATTAATCGTACTAGTATTTGAGGGTTGTCAAATATGCATGTTGTGCCCCCTTCCCCGAAACACAATTCTCTCTCTGATCTCTGATGTGTGATGATGTGTACAATTAGACCACTTTCAGTGCAGCCCGGAGGACTGGAGGACCCCAACCTGAATCCAGACCTCAGTCTGGCGGGCCTATGAAAGAGTCTGTCAGTGCTAGCTGGATGTGGAGGGAGCAGGGAGCTGAGAAACGTCCCTCTGACCGTCCTCTAAACCTCTAAAAAGGGTGTCCCCCAAATGGCACCCTATTCCCTATATAGGGCACTACTTTTGAACAGTGCCTTGTGGAGGAATAGGGTGCCATTTGGGACACAGTCTAACCCTCTAAACAGCTGGTACTCCTCCACCATCCCAGCGTCCATTGTGACATCACACCTCCATTACAGGAGCCAAACACAGAAACCCAGCACTAAAAACCCAGGAACCAGGAAGAGAAGTCTAGGCATAGGTCAAGGCCAATGTCCAAATACACCAGAAACAAATGATCACCGTCAAAGAGGTGTTGTAGGATAAGTGCACGACCCGGCAGAAATAAGTATCATATACTACTGCCACTGGAAAATGCACCACCAAACCAATGGGACTGAGAAAGAACAACCCTGACGCTGCCCTATTTCTGTGTTTCTCTAAGAGTGCAAGCACACCACTAACCCAAAGAACACTAGTTTTCTTAGTTTTCTTCACATAATGGATACACGAGAGGAAGACTGTTTTGGACTCTGGTTTGAATTGACAAGCTCCTTAAATCAGGTTGTTAGGTGTTATACGATGGGCAGCTGAACAACTTGGGCCTCCGACAGCAGCATATCTCCCTGTGCCAGTCACCTTCAAACTGTTGTCCCATAAATTCACAACTCTAACTGACCTTTGCCAAGACAGATCAACAAGCAATCGCCATGGGGTCGTTTCAATCTGGGCTAGGATTACACAGGAAGCTGCCATTGTGTTGTCACTGTCAGAAACTGTAAAAGGACTACTACGAGGAGCAGAGGGCAACAATGTAAAAGCTGTCCTATGAATGTCTAATAATATACCATCATCATCATCACTGAGCAAGAAGTAAGACGACAAGAAGGAGACTTTTGGTTGCCAAAGAAGTCTTAAGTTGTTTCGTGTACATCAGCAAGATATTGGACCTGCCTACATGACAAAAGTATGTGGACACCTGCTCGTGTAACATCTCATTCCAAAAATCATAGGCATTAATATGAAGATGGTCCCCCTTTGCTGCCAAAACAGCCTCCACTCTTCTGGGAAGGCTTTCCACTAGAGCAGGTATTCCCAAACTGGGTACAGATAAAAAAAATATATATATGTATATATATTTATTTCTTCTTCACATTTTCAAACAGTTAATTTATATTTTCCAACGAGGCTATACATTTGGGTGAGTTTTTTTCTCACTGAGTAGCCTTGTTTAACTGCCAAAAATAAAATGAAACCATCTAGTGTTCATTGAAAAAACAACACAAATGGCCTAGTCAAATAATTAACATCCAATCACCTTGACCGTTACTCTCTCGCGGGAATTCCACTAATGGTCCGTATGTAGCTAAATTTAGCTGCTGCTCATTCCGTTTGCTTGAAAATTGATAAATGGTTAAAAAAAAGTAAGGCCTGCGTCGATAGAGACACATACCAGCTCTACTGGTAGTACTGCTACTACCAGCAGTACTACACCTACACCTGTCGATGACACAAGTTGTTCTGCTTCCACAAGCACAACCAATGCTAGCATCAGTAATTCTACATTTGTTGCTAGCCCAGTTAGCATGGACACTGACAGTTGTGAATCTGATGCAGCCGAAGAGCTACTGCCCCCTTAGGAAAGCACCGAACAACAGACATGGACGTTGGACCATCGAATCGAAGAACTACATTGATTTGGTGTTCACATATATTGGGAGTAGGGCCTTTCCTCAGCCACAGTATGTTATATGTGCAAAAGTCCTATCTCACAATTTGATGAAACCTTCACTCTTGAGCAGACATTTAGAAACAAAACATGCCAATTTGAAAAATAAGCCACTGGAGTTTTTTGAGAGAGAATTAAGATGACTTTTGAGTAGTAAGACGTGTATAAAAGCAACAGAAACCATTAATAAGAAGTGGCTAGAAGTGTCTTATATGGTGAGCTACCGAGTGGCTAGGACAGGCAAGCCTCATACTATTGTGGAGGACTTAATTCTTCCTGCTGCCGCGGATATGGCTGGGACAATGCTGGGGGAAAAGGCCGAAAAAACTATACAGACAATGTCTTCATCAAACAACACTGTTTCACCAGGGACATGGCTGGAGATGTTTGAAACAATTACTGCTTCGCATACAAGCCAGTGAATTCTATGCGTTACAGCTAGATGAGTCAGCAGACGTGGCGGGCCTGGCACAGTTCCTGGAATATGTCCGTTACAATTATTGGGGGTCAATTAAGGAAGACATCCTATTCTGCAAACTACTGGAAACCAGGACAACATGAGAAGATATTTTTAAAGTACTGGACAGCTTTGTGACATCAAATGGACTTTGGTGGTCAAGATGTGTTGGTATCTGTACTGATGGCGCAAAAGCCATGACAGGGAGACATAGTGGAGTGGTAACGCACGTGAAAGCAGTTGCTCCCGACGCCACTTGGGTACACTGCAGCATTCACCGAGAGGCTCTTGCTGCCAAGGGAATGCCTGACAGCTTGAAATATGTTTTGGGCACTACAGTGAAAATGGTTAACTTTTTTAAAGCAAGGCCCCTGAACTCTCGTGTATTTTCTGCACTATGCAATGATATGGGCAGCGACCGTGTAACGCTTTTACAATATACCGAAGTGAGCTGGTTATCAAGGGGCAAAGAATTTACAATTTTTTTAAATTGAGAGATGAGCTTAAAGTTTTCTTTACTGACCATAATTTGTCTGACCACTTGCATGATGACGGGTTTCTCACACAATTGGCCTATCTGAGTGATGTTTTTTCTCGCCTGAATGATCTGAATCTAGGATTACAGGGACTCTCCGCAAGTATATTTAATATGCGGGACAAAATTGGGGCTATGATTAAGAAGTTGGAGTTCTTCTCTGTCTGCATTAACAAGGACAACACACAGGTCTTTCCATCATTGTATGATTTTTTGTGTGCAAATTAACTCAAGCTTACAATATAGCGAAGCACCTGAGTGAGTTGGGTGCGCAATTACGTAGGTACTTTCCCGAAACGGATGACACAAACAACTGGATTCGTTATCCCTTTCATGCCCTGCCTCCAGTCCACTTACCGTTATCTGAACAAGCACAGACTTGTGGAAACTAAGTTACGACTGAGACTCTCTCCAATACAACCCGACATTGCAGAGTTATATGCATCCATTCAAGCACACCCTTCTCATTAACCTGTGGTGAGTTATTCACATTCTTATGTTTAATAAATGTATCGTATAGTGTGTGTGTGGCAGGCTTACAATGATGTCAAAAAACAACATTTGAGAGTGCGCTGACACTGGTGCTAGAGGGGCTACGCAGATGGAGGTTGAATGTTTGAAGGGGTACGGGACTAGAAAAAGTTTGGGAACCACTGTACTAGACTATCCGCACATGTATCCTAAATGTTACCGACCAGTAGCATGAGAGTTCCTATTTGTACCTCTAAAGGTACCTTATGTGCACCTTTGACCTTTTTGTAAACCAGGGAACAACACTGTACTATAACTGTACTCTTATATGTGAGAGTCTCTTACTGTATGTTCTTGGTAATAAATAACATCTTGTGGCAGTGCTGAGACATTAGTGCGCTCCAGACTAAAAGGTTGCAAGTTAAAATCCTGAGAGAATTTATGCACACTTAGGGCAAAATTCTGTTGGGTCTGCATCAGCTATGCGGGTGTCGGCAATCACTTGTTTATGCTTGATCTGATTGAATTTAGGCTTAACGTCAAGTGTCCCTGAGCACAGCTGATTTTTTGTCAGTTTTGACTGATAACTGCACAATTATTGACTTGATTCCGGGCAACTTTTAGAAAAGTGCAGAAATGTATTCTTGCAAATAAATCTGTCACCGATCTCTATCATGGTCACAGACCTGGTGGTGAAGCAGGAAATTCAGGTTGCTGGAGTTCAAAAGGTTGTGAGTTCAAATCCTAGGTGTGGTTGTGTCTCAAGTCCACTTACCAATGTTGAAGTAATTCCATTTAAGTTCCAGGGAATTCAGAAAGTGAACCTAATTCCACATTTCCAGTATTGAAAATAATTGGAATTTCTGTGTACTGCCTGAGTATATACTGTACTGTATATTTCATGTCAAATATAGTTCAGCTGTAGCATTACATTCAAAAGTTGTTTCCACTATTTTCACCTCAACTCAGTAGCCGACAACTTACTATAATATGACAGGATGAAAAAAAAAGTGTTTGTTTCATAAGCACATCTAAACAAGTATCATATAAGTTTAAATGAAATTGCAAGTGAGGCATGCCAAGTTAAATTACCAGGATGTAGAAATGTACCGTAAACTGAAACAAAACGTACCGCTAAATTAACAGCAATGACTAACAGGTGTAGTTTCATGTTATCACATCTTGAACCACATGATTTCACATGGGAAAAATAACATGATTTCACACATTGTGAAAAACTGTTTTTGGAACACGAAATCATGTAAATACACCTGTGACATTTCACATGTGAAAACATGTGTTTTTGGAAAAGTTCACATGTGAAAACGTGTGTTTTGAAATTTCACGTGAACCTATTTTCACACGTGCAATTGCATGTGTTACTGCAGTTCAGCTAAATTATAACCCAATATGTGATTTGAACTCACAAACTCTGAGGTACACAGACATTTCATGTGTGTGCAGAGTGCGTGTGCTAGTTCTTGTGTGCGCATGCGTGTGTCTGTACCTTTGTGTGTGTCTCTTCACAATCCACGCTGTTCCATAAGTTGCATTTTTACCTGTGTTTTAAATCTGATTCTACTGCTTGCATCAGTTACCTGACGTGGAATAGAGTTCCATGTAATCATGGCTCTATGTAGTACTGTGCCTGTGCCTCCCATAGTCCCACTGTGCCTCCCATAGTCTGTTCTGGGGATTGTAAAGAGACCTCTGGTGGCATGTCTTGTGGGGTATGAATGGGTCTCCGGGCTGTGTGCTAGTAGTTTAAACAGACAGCTCGGTACATTCAACACATCTTACAAAAAAGTAGTGATGAAGTCAATCTCTCCTCTACTTTGAGCCATGAGAGATTGAAATGCATATCATTATTGTTAGCTCCCCATGCACTTTTAAGGGTCAGCCGTGCTGCCCTGTTCTGAGCCAAGTCCATCTTTGTGAACAGTAGTCCAGGTGCGACAATACTAGGGCCTGTAGGACTTGCCTTGTTGATAGTGTTGTAGAGAAGGCAGAGCAGTGCTTTCTTATGGACAGACTTCTCACCATCTTAGCTCCTGTTGTATCAATATGTTTTGACCATGACAGTTTACAATCCAGGGTTACTCCAAGCAGTTTAGTCATCTCAATGTGTTCATTTTCCACATTATTCATTACAAGATTTAGTTGAGGTTAAGGACTTAGTGAATGATTTGTCCCAAATACAATGCTCTTCGTTATTGAAATATTTAGGACTAACTTACCTTGCCACCCATTCTGAAACTAACTGCATCTCTTTGTTAAGTGTTGCAGTCATTTCAGTAGCTGTAGTAGCTGACGTGCTTAGTGTTGAGTCACCTGCATACATAGACACACTGGCTTTACTCCAACCAGTGGCATGTCATTAGTAAAGATTGAAAAAGTAAGGGACCTATACTGCTGCCCTGGGGAATTCCTGATTCTACCTGGATTACTTTGGAGAGGCTTCCATTAAAGAACACTCTCTGTGTTATGTTAAACAGGTAACTCTTTATCCACAATATAGGAGTGGGTGTAAAGCCATAACACATACGCTTTTCCAGCAGCAGTATATGATCGATAATGTCAAAAGCCACACTGAAGTCTAACAAAAGAGCTTCCAGGTCTGAGGACACACACTTTCAAGTAGGCTTAAATTGAAGATATGGCAAATAAGAGTGGCCATATCATCCGCTATTATCCTCAGTAATTTTCCATCCAGGTTGTCAGACCCAGGTGGTTTGTCATTGTTGATAGACAACAACAAAACATTTCACCTCTTCCACACTCACTTTACAGAATTCAAAAGTACAATGCTTGTCTTTCATAATTTGGTCAAATATACTTGGATGTGTAGTGTCAGCCTTTGTTGCTGGCATGTCATGCCTAAGTTTGCTAATCTTACCAATAAAAAAGTATTAAAGTAAGTGGCAATATCAGTGGGCTTTGTGATGAATGAGCCGTCTGATTCAATGAATGATGGAGCCGAGTTTTCCTTTTTGCCCAATATTGTATTTAAGGTGCTCCAAAACTTTTCACTATCACTCTTTATATCATTTACTTTTGTTTCATATTATAGTTTCTTCTTCTTTCTATTCAGTTTAGTCACATGATTTCTCAATTAGCAGTACGTTTGTCAATCGGTTGTGCTGCCAGACTTATTTGCCATACCTTTTGTCTAATCCCTCTCAATCATAAAATGTTTCAATTCCTCATCAATTCAAGGGGATTTAACAGTTTTTGCAGTCATTTTCTTAATGGCTGCATGCTTATTAGTAACTGGAATAAGCAATTTCATAAATGTGTCAAGTGCAGCGTCTGGTTGCTTCTCATTACACACCACAGACCACCAAATATTATTTACATCATCAACATACGAATCACTATAAAACTTCCTGTATGACCTCTTATACACTATATTAAGCACAGCCTTTGGAACTTTGGTTTCCTAGATATGGCTTCTATATTGTGATCACTACATCCTATGGATTTGGATACTGCTTTATAGCATATTTCTGCAAATTTAGGAAAGATGTAATCAATACATGTTGATGATGTCATTCCTGTGCTGTTTTTAAATACCCTGGTAGGTTGACTGACAACCTGAACCAGGTTGCGGGCACTGGTTACAGTTTGAAGCTTTTTCTTGAGTGGGCAGCTTGTTGAAAGCCAGTTAATAGTTAAATCACCCAGAAAATATAGTTCTCTGTTGTTATCACATACATTATCAAGCATTTCACACATATTATCCAGATACTGACTGTTATCACTTGGTGGTCAATAGCAGCTTCCCACAAGAAGGGCTTTAGGTGAGGCAGATGAACCTGTAGCCATATCACTTCAACAGTATTTAACATGAGCTACTCTCTAAGCTTTACAGGAATGTGGTTCTGAATATAGACCGCAACACCGCCCCCATTGGCATTTCTGTATTTTTGGTGGATGTTATAACAATGTATTGCTACCACTGTATTATCAAAGGTATTATCTAAGTGAGCTTCAGAGATAGTCTGAATATGAATGACATCTGTTACAAGCAAGTTATTGACTTCATGAACCTTGTTTCTTATGTTGCATATGTTAATATGGGCAATTTTGAGCATTTTTCTGGGTTGCTTGATTGTTTTTAATGCTTTACTGGGAAACTTATCAGAAGTAGACTAACTCATGTTATTTATATTGGAGCTGATAGTGAACGGCACACAGTGTACTTCCTACTAGGTTACACCGCCTCAGTACTAACAGTGCAACTCTGGTTCATAGGCACATGTTTACTGCACACAATAGCTGTAGGATCAACAGAGGTATTCAGGGCAGTTAGGGGGACATACATTAAGTTAACTACATTGTGTCTCCCAACTCCCATGTGATAATGTACATTTGATGCAGCATTATGACAACTCAGCATCACAATTGTAGGGATTAACTGAGCTGGTCTTGGGCCATTGATAAGTCATTGTCTCAATGCAGCCTTGAAATGCGTGGACAGTGTCCAGGAGTCCAGATATATTATAAAAAATGGGCCTCACAATGGGCCTCACAATGGGCCTCACAATGGGCCTCAGGATCTCGTCATGGTGTTTCTGTGCATTCAAATTGCCATCGCTAATATGCAATTATGTTCATTGTCCTTGGCTTATACCTGCCCATATCAACTAAAGTGTAGTTGTCTAATGATTTTGCAGCATATTATTCTGTTTTAATGTTACTCCTGAATCACTATGATGAATATAATTGTTTTTCTTGAGTGTTTTTCTAACAAAGCTGAAATTGACTTTCAAGTCCAAGGTGTAGATATTCAAGTGTAATCAGTGGTGTAGCAGGATGATTGGAATGCAGTGAATCAAGAGGTGGTGAGTTCAGAACCCAGGTAACGACAT
Source organism: Salvelinus fontinalis (assembly GCF_029448725.1). Taxonomy (NCBI): domain Eukaryota; kingdom Metazoa; phylum Chordata; class Actinopteri; order Salmoniformes; family Salmonidae; genus Salvelinus; species Salvelinus fontinalis. The sequence continues at coordinate 9,534,962 of NC_074669.1, forward strand.
GTTGAATAATAATTACTGTATAAACACACAATGTCGTCAGGTGTGTCAGATATGTAAGTTGAGAACGTTATGTTAAATGCACTGTGTGTATATTATGGAGACACATTTTTTTTGCAGGGCATCACCTGTGAATTATCATGTGAATATCTGAATCCACATGTGAAAGGTTATGCGATCACGGGAAATATAATCACATGGGAAGTGTTCCAAAAACACTTGGTTTCACATTATGTCACATGTGCAAAACGTGGAAATGTGATATGTGAAACCATGTGATTTTCCACAATAGAAATCATATGCTTTTTCCATAATGCCAGTCCATAGGTTTGATTGATAGTGATGCGCTAAAATAACAATGGCACCTAACAGTCATCCTGAGAGTCCTCACATAACACTGATATCAGTAATGTCACGCCCTGACCTTAGTATTCTTTGTTTTCTTTATTATTTTTGGTTAGGTCAGGGTGTGACAAGGGTGATATATGTTTTTTGTCCTCCAGTGATGATCCATGGCAAGAAGCCTCCAGTGATGATCCATGGCAAGAAGCCTCCAGTGATGATCCATGGCACGAAGCCTCCAGTGATGATCCATGGCAAGAAGCCTCCAGTGATGATCCATGGCAAGAAGCCTCCAGTGATGATCCATGGCAAGAAGCCTCCAGTGATGATCCATGGCAAGAAGCCTCCAGTGATGATCCATGGCAAGAAGCCTCCAGTGATGATCCATGGCACGAAGCCTCCAGTGATGATCCATGGCAAGAAGCCTCCAGTGATGATCCATGGCAAGAAGCCTCCAGTGATGATCCATGGCAAGAAGCCTCCAGTGATGATCCATGGCAAGAAGCCTCCAGTGATGATCCATGGCACATAGCCTTTAGCTTCACGGTTTGTTTTGTAGTGTTTATTGTTTTGTTCGGCGTGTTTTCAAGTAAAAAGAAAATGTACGCTTGCGCCTTGGTCTACTTCATTTGACGGCCGTGACAAACGCTGAGATCAAGTTGTTTCTCAGACAAATCTACTGATTGATAGTAGCCCTTGGCTAAGGATATTTACCTCAAAACATTAGAAAATAAATACTTTTAGCGTATGGGTTTTACTAAAGTGGAGAATGATGATAGAGCATAACACTAACATGTGAATGAAATGTTTAGAAAGCATTTGTAAAAACACCTCTTTGGCAGATCTGAGATTTTATTTTTCTGAAGCAGTGGAATTTTAACTAGCTGAGGGTTAGCTTTGTATTGATAGATTCAGCAAAAACCAAACATTTGAGGAGGTCGACTTCTGACAGATTAACCTGCCCACTGTACAGTATTTTATACTCATACGTTGCAAAAAACCCAGCCCCAATGTCTATCATACACTGTTCAAAGTGGACAGAAATGTTCTCAAGCAGTAGAACATTTGAGGTGTCGTTTCTCCCTACTGGTGAGCACCGGCCCAACTTAAGAACTGATCATAAATGTCTTCATACTTTCTTCACCCATGGACAGCAGACTTTTTCTTTCCTTCACGGTACGATTACACACATCCCTCTTCCCCCAGAGGCCTCCCTGCTGTGTCTCCCACTTCCTGGTCAGAAAGTCATTTGTCAGTATTAACTTGGATCATGTAGAGAGCCACCAATAGGTACTAAGGTTAGGACACAGCAGTTGAGTAAATAATGGTCCCAATCCTCCTGGGGTATCGGTTTCACGCTTAAGTCACCGGGCGGGCTACTACCCTTACCTCAGGGTAAACATTCAGTGTCCACATACAGACCAGACAGACACTCAGGTGTCAGACCGGCCATTCTCATTTCTACTGGGTCCGCCCCTGGATCATACTTATGAAGTATATACCTAGTACATGTATTGTGCTGTGAGAGTGACAAGCTGATGCATTTGAACAGCAGGAAATCCTAATGCATTGATAGGTCAGGGAAGCCCTGGTCCTCTTTCTCCCTTCACACTGGGTTAATAATGCTGTCCTATACAATTGCTTCTCTCAGTGCAGGCATACCCTGACCGACCTTGGACTTGGGAAGGTTTTTGATACGGAGCTATTTACCGACAGATTATGGGGATAGTCGGCCTTCACCCCTGTCTGCAGCCTGATGGACAACCTGACCTCTCAGTGGATCCCTGATCTCACCTCCTTGATCTCAGCCTTCACCGCCAAACGCTCCTCTGCTTACTGATATCTGTGTTATGTGAGGACTCTCAGGATGACTGTTAGGTGCCATTGTTATTTTAGCGCATCACTATTATTCAAACCTATGGACGGGAGGGTTGACCTGAGCCTGGCAGCGTGGCAGGACAGGTAAACTGAAGTCATGTTACCTCCACCCTCTCTGACCAACTGAAAACACACACATGCAATGAGATGATCATGAACTGGTCTCTAGGAGATACTGGTGAACAACTGGAATGTTTGTTCTTCTAGGCTCCCTGATCAGTTCCTCCAAATCTAAAGAGATCATTTTACTTAACAGTGGTGATGGCTGGTCAGAACTCAGATCTAAGTAACCTCTCCAATATCTTAGTTGGCTGAATGTAGGTTTGATCAAACATGTGCTATGGATGTATATTTAGATTTGACCTAGCTATCTCAAAGTGAGTGACTTAAAGATTATAAGATGAAATGGGGAAGAAACCAAACCAAGACAGTGATACTGACCATAGGCTACACTCCTACAAAAAAAGTTTCTGTCTAGAACCTAAAACAGTTCTTTGGCTGTTCCCAAAGGAGAACCCTTTGAATGACTATTTTTGGTTGCAGGGAGAACCCTTTTTGTTCCAGGTAGAACCCTTTTGGCTTTCATGTAAAACCCTTTCCACAGAGGTTTCTACATGGAACCCAAAAGAGTTCTACCTGTAACCAAAAAGGAACCAATAGGGTTCTCCTAGGGTTCTCCTATGGGGAGAGCTGAAAACCCCTTTTGGATCCCTTTTTCTAAGAGTGTAGTTAACAGTTGGAAACTTAGCTATGCTTTCCCAAACAATTGTGACTTGCTGTGTGGCTGATAAAACGTTCAATGATGATTGGGTTACAGCTCCCCCTTCCACCCTCTAGAGAACCTGTATCCTGGGGCTCAGACTCTTACCCCCTGGGTTTACCCGCATAGGGGCCCGTACCCTCTTGGTAGTTCCAGTTTGGACTTAATCACTCCTGAGTGTGCCCTTGGGACCTATTTAGAACATGTCGCCTACACTCTGAAGGTAACTTTTCTTTGACACCTCTCCGCCCCAAGTGTTAAAAGAGTGCATCTTCAAAATGGGAGTTGCCATATGTACCGGGCTGGCGGTTTCAAATGGGCTTTCCATCAAGTGCCAGTGTATTTTACTCCTCTTACAGCCAGGGCACACTCAGAGCCAAGGACATGTCCTCTGTTGAAAGCTCTGCCATATTTGGGGAAGTGGGTTTGAAGGTTGAGAGGACTTGGAGGAATGTCCTGGCTGGGGAAAGTCTGGTAAATTAGACTGAAGGCAGGGTAATATCACAGACCTAGGAGCACTTAAAGAAAGAGATGGTGATCTGATCATGTGTTGGGGGTTGGGCGGATGCTGAAGGTAACAGGGTTCATGGATTCATCTGGTGTAGAGGTAATCTGGTATATACAAACTTGAAAATAAAAGTGGTTCTTCAAAGCTTATCAATAATGCTAATGATCTAATTTCAATATGTACTGAATGAGAATTAATCCGGCATTCACTCACGTGGACTTTTATTCTGTTTCTGTATTAACTGGTCATATTATTACAGATTACTGCTGATTTTCTTTCTCTCTACTGTCATCCTTTGATCTTCACCAGCTAAAAGGCTGTACCCATTGTGAACCCAACTCCATGTTCTACTTATGAGGCCAATGCCAACTATCCCATGAGCACACTCATAAACCATGATGACATATTGCCTCCCAAAGAATTGGTTCACACCTCTTCACCTGTGTCCAACATCCTCTCCTGTCCGGACACTAACTAGGTAGCCTCGTGGTTAGAGCATTGGGCCAGTAATTGAAAGGTTGCTGGATCAAATCCCAAGCTGACAAGGTAAAAATCTGTCGTTTTTCCCCTGAACAAGGCAGTTAAACCACTGCTCCTAGGCTGTCATTGTAAATAAGAATTTGTTCTTAAATGACTTGCCTAGTTAAATAAAATAAAAATATAATGTTGTCTTGTGCTAAGCAGCAGTGTGTTTGGAGAAACAGCAGGGACAACCTATTTTTGATACTAGGTAGCACATTTTTCCAAGGGTGTACAATTCAAATATATTTCACAAATATGTCATCTTGATTTGATTTGCCCACTGCTTTGGTTTAGTTAGGTGTGATCTAACCTTTTGGGATGTCAACCACAGGTCTACCAGAGCCGGGTCCAGAATAACCCCTCAACTAAAGACTTCAATGCCAGAGACACTGTTGGGGTTCTCTGCTATGTGCACATCATAAACAATACATAGTCCAAAATAGGGAGCCAGGGTAAGAGAGACGCTGCTGAAAGGTCTAAGCTCCGGTTGGTATCTAATAGGACCGGGACAATACCAGTATCACAATATTTTCTCCACAGCAAAAAGAGAAAACACAAAGCAGAACTCATGGGTCCCATAAAAACCTGCTGTATGTAAAATATTGTGTGCTATAACTTGGAAAATAAATACATGTGACTCTGGGTGACAACATAATGATGTTTGTTTACAACATTAGAGCAGTTTTTCCTAAAGAAGTTTAATCTGCTTCGTGTTTTGTTTCCTTGCCACGATACTAACGCGACCAAAAAAAACAGATTTGATTTCATACTGGCATTGTCCCGGCCCTAGTATCTAGAGAGGAGAGCTCTAGTCTCGGGTGTGGTTTAATTCACAGCGGATCCATGATCATGATCATGTATCATGTGCAGCTTCATTAAAATCATAGAAATACAATCAAATATAATAGTATATTAGACTAGTATATAGCAGTATTTCTTTAATAATTGTCTATAATCTATTTTTGTGATGACAATAGCATGACTACTTCATGAGAGCACAGCCGAAGAGAATGACCCGTCTTTCCTGACAGGGTGAACACAGTCAGAGAGCATTATGGAGGGGGCTGTTAACATTATGGAGGGGGCTGTTACATCATTATGGAGGGGGCTGTTACATCATTATGGAGGGGGCTGTTACATCATTATGGAGGGGGCTGTTACATCATTATGGAGGGGGCTGTTACATCATTATGGAGGGGGCTGTTACATCATTATGGAGGGGGCTGTTACATCATTATGAACGGGGTTGTTAACATTATGGAGGGGGCTGTTACATCATTATGGAGGGGGCTGTTACATCATTATGGAGGGGGCTGTTACATCATTATGGAGGGGGCTGTTACATCATTATGGAGGGGGCTGTTACATCATTATGGAGGGGGCTGTTACATCATTATGGAGGGGGCTGTTACATCATTATGAACGGGGTTGTTAACATTATGGAGGGGGCTGTTACATCATTATGGAGGGGGCTGTTACATCATTATGGAGGGGGCTGTTACATCATTATGGAGGGGGCTGTTACATCATTATGAACGGGGTTGTTAACATTATGGAGGGGGCTGTTACATCATTATGGAGGGGGCTGTTACATCATTATGGAGGGGGCTGTTACATCATTATGGAGGGGGCTGTTACATCATTATGAACGGGGTTGTTAACATTATGGAGGGGGCTGTTACATCATTATGGAGGGGGCTGTTACATCATTATGAACGGGGTTGTTAACATTATGGAGGGGGCTGTTACATCATTATGGAGGGGGCTGTTACATCATTATGGAGGGGGCTGTTACATCATTATGGAGGGGGCTGTTACATCATTATGAACGGGGTTGTTAACATTATGGAGGGGGCTGTTACATCATTATGGAGGGGGCTGTTACAACATTATGGAGGGGGCTGTTACAACATTATGGAGGGGGCTGTTACAACATTATGGAGGGGGCTGTTACATCATTATGGAGGGGGCTGTTACATCATTATGGAGGGGGCTGTTACATCATTATGGAGGGGGCTGTTACATCATTATGGAGGGGGCTGTTACAACATTATGGAGGGGGCTGTTACATCATTATGGAGGGGGCTGTTACAACATTATGGAGGGAGCTGTTACATCATTATGGAGGGGGCTGTTACATCATTATGGAGGGGGCTGTTACATCATTATGGAGGGGTGATAGCTGCCGAGGGGGATGTTACAGCTGTTATATCATTATGGAGGGGGCTGTTACATCATTATGGAGGGGGCTGTTACATCATTATGGAGGGGGCTGTTACATCATTATGAACGGGGTTGTTAACATTATGGAGGGGGCTGTTACATCATTATGGAGGGGGCTGTTACATCATTATGAACGGGGTTGTTAACATTATGGAGGGGGCTGTTACATCATTATGGAGGGGGCTGTTACATCATTATGGAGGGGGCTGTTACATCATTATGGAGGGGGCTGTTACATCATTATGAACGGGGTTGTTAACATTATGGAGGGGGCTGTTACATCATTATGGAGGGGGCTGTTACAACATTATGGAGGGGGCTGTTACAACATTATGGAGGGGGCTGTTACAACATTATGGAGGGGGCTGTTACATCATTATGGAGGGGGCTGTTACATCATTATGGAGGGGGCTGTTACATCATTATGGAGGGGGCTGTTACATCATTATGGAGGGGGCTGTTACAACATTATGGAGGGGGCTGTTACATCATTATGGAGGGGGCTGTTACAACATTATGGAGGGAGCTGTTACATCATTATGGAGGGGGCTGTTACATCATTATGGAGGGGGCTGTTACATCATTATGGAGGGGTGATAGCTGCCGAGGGGGATGTTACAGCTGTTATATCATTATGGAGGGGGCTGTTACAACATTATGGAGGTGGCTGTTACAACATTATGGAGGGGGCTGTTACATCATTATGGAGGGGGTTGTTACATCATTATGGAGGGGGCTGTTACAACATTATGGAGGGGGCTGTTACATCATTATGGAGGGGGTTGTTACAGCTGTTACATCATTATGGAGGGGGCTGTTACATCATTATGGAGGGGGCTGTTACAACATTATGGAGGGGGCTGTTACATCATTATGGAGGGGGTTGTTACAGCTGTTACATCATTATGGAGGGGGCTGTTACAGATGTTACATCATTATGAAGGGGGGTGTTACATCATAATGGAGGGGGCTGTTACATCATTATGGAGGGGGCTGTTACATCATTATGGAGGGGGCTGTTACATCATTATGGAGAGGGCTGTTACAGCTGTTACATCATTATGGAGGGGGCTGTTACAGCTGTTACATCATTATGGAGAGGGCTGTTACAGCTGTTACATCATTATGGAGGGGGCTGTTACAGCTGTTACATCATTATGGAGGGGGCTGTTACATCATTATGGAGAGGGCTGTTACATCATTATGGAGGGGCTGTTACATCATTATGGAGGGGGCTGTTACAACATTATGGGGGGGTTGTTACAACTGTTACATCATTATGGAGGGGGCTGTTACAGCTGTTACATCATTATGAAGGGGGCTGTTACATCATTATGAAGGGGGCTGTTACAACATTACGGAGGGGGCTGTTACATCATTATGGAGGTGGCTGTTACATCATTATGGAGGGGGCTGTTACAACATTATGGAGGGGGTTGTTACATCATTATGGAGGGGGTTGTTACAGCTGTTACATCATTATGGAGGGGGCTGTTACATCATTATGAAGGGGGCTGTTACAACATTACGGAGGGGGCTGTTACATCATTATGGAGGGGGCTGTCGCATCAATATGGAGGGGGCTGTTACAACATTATTGAGGGGGCTGTTACAGCTGTTCCAACATTATGGAGGGGGCTGTTACAACATTATGGAGGGGCCTGTTACAACATTATGGAGGGGGCTGTCACATCAATATGGAGGGGGCTGTTACAACATTATGGAGGGGGCTGTTACAACTGTTACATCATTATGGGGGGGCTGTTACAACATGATGGAGGCAGCTGTTACATCATTATGGAGGGGGCTGTTACAACATTATGGAGGGGGCTGTTACAGATGTTACATCATTATGGAGGGGGCTGTTACAACATTATGGAGGGGGCTGTTACAACATTATGGCGGGGGCTGTTACAGATGTTACATCATTATGGAGGGGGCTTTTACAACATTATGGAGGGGGCTGTTACAACTGTTACATCATTATGAAGGTGGCTTTTACAACATTATGGAGGGGGCTGTTACAGCTGTTACATCATTATGGAGGGGGCTGTTACAACACTATGGAGGGGGCTGTTACAACATTATACATTATACATTATACAGGGGGCTGTTACATCATAATGGAGGGGGCTGTTACAACATTATGGGGGGGGCTGTTACATCATTATGGAGGGGGCTGTTACAACTGTTACATCATTATGGAGGGGGCTGTTACATCTGTTACATCATTATGGAGGGGGCTGTTACAGCTGTTACATCATTATGGACGGGGCTGTTACAGCTGTTACATCATTATGGAGGGGCCTGTTACAACATAAGACTAAAGCTTGTGCAAAATATAATTTCTGTGGGAAAGAGTCATTGTACAGAAACTCTAGTGATAGAAGCTCAAGGTGGAGCTACTGTGGTAGAGCTTCAGGGTCCCCTGGGTTGTATTCAGTGGGGTGAAGCATTTCAAACGTTACAGATAGAAATGTAATGTATAGAGCTGACACAATGCCCAATTCTACATGACAGAAAATCATACCTGTTCTAGAAAATGCTTTTCTGTCTGAATGTTTCCCCCCCTGAACAGAGCCCTGGTAACAGAACCTGTGGTGCAGTTGGACGGCGCAGCGTAATAATTGGGGAATTACAGCTGTTAGTCACATGAAATACACTGCAGTTGGGGGTTCGGGGACCTATGGGTCGGGTCACAGGAAGCAAATGTGTAATTTAGGGGTGGTGAGCGCCAATTTATTTCACCCCCCACCCCCCACCGCTCACACACCATACCTCTCGATTAACACTCCTGTTAGTGAAGTGAGTACTCCTGAAAAAAAGCACAGACAGAACATAATCAATAAAATATTTCTAATGATCGATTTGTCTCTCATGGACAGAGTTCCGGGTTGGGTCTCTCTACCTTCCAATTGAGATGAATGTGCACAGAGTACCTCATGGTGGAGGTGGGGTTATGGGCAGGCATAAGCTACAGACAGCAAACACAATTGCATTTTATCTATGGTAATTTGAATGCACAAAGATACTGTGACGAGATCCTGAGGCCCATTGTCATGCCATTCATCGGCAGCTATCACCTCATGTTTGAGCATGATAATGCACAGCCCCATGTTGCAAGGATCTGTACACAACTCCTGAAAGCTGAAAATGTCCCAGTTCTTCCATGGCCTGCATACTTAGCAGACATGATACACATTGGGCATGTTTGGGATGCTCTGGATGTACGACAGTGTGTTCCAATTCCCACCAATCAATATCCAGCAACTTCACACAGCCATTGAAGATGAGTGGGACATCATTCCACAGGCCACAATCAACAGCCTGATCAACTCTATGTGAAGGAGATGTGTCGCACTGCATGATGCAAGTGGTTGTCACACCAGATACGGACTGGTTTTCTGATCCATGCCCCTAACTTTTATTTTATCCTTGACCAACAGATGCATATCTGTATTCCCAGTCTTGTGAAATCCATAGATCAGGGCCGAATGAATTGATTTCAATTTACTGATTTCCTTATATGAACTGTAACTCAGTGAAATCTTTGAAATTGTTGCACGTTGTGTTTATATTTTTGATCAGTGTAATTTTGTTATTTGAGAGTGAGCTAGCCCTTTAATAAAAGGTCTTCTGTGGGTTGGCCTCTCTCCATTCCACTACGGTGTACCATCACTGCTCATGCAGTATGAGCTTCCCAGATGGGCCATCAGCAGGGCAGACACCTGTCTTGTCTCTCTCCCCTGGCCTTGGAAAGGCCTGTCCAGGAAGGTCACTGTGCTACCGGGCTAACTGGGACAAAGACCACTGTCAGCAGGTCAAGGGTGAAACGATTAGCCATAATGGACGGTGGGGCATTGTGAGAATCCATCCGAAGAAAAATCGAAACTAATCCGAAAAAAAAAAAAAATGAAATAAAAATGTATATTACAACAGTGTAAACACATGTTAAAAAGCTATGGAGAGAGAGAGAGAGAGAGAGAGAGAGAGAGAGAGAGAGAGAGAGAGAGAGAGAGAGACGGGGGGGATATCCCCAAACTCATCTGGAAACCACATCCACTACTATACCACCCCTAAACCCCCTCCCCTAACCCACTACTCCCTCCCCTACCCCCTGCCCCCTCCCCTAACCCACCACACCCTCCCCTAACCCACTACCTCTTGGTGTGAATGGCCAGGGTGGGACAGTCAGTACGATCGAGAACAGCATGTCAGTACATACCCGCTCCGCTCCTCTGTCCCTTCCCTACTGTTGTCATGGGGAAGAAGCTACTGACAGCTTAAACGAGCCTCCATGCTACCATCTGGAGGTGGCCTGGATGGGTTGTTTCTATATAGTGCCTTGCAAAAGTATCCACCCCTTTGGCGTTTTTCCTATTTTGTTTCATTACAACCTGTAATTTAAATGGATTTTTATTTGAATTTCATGTAATGGACATACATAAAAAGTGAAATGAAAAAAAAAAACGGAAAAGTGGTGCGTGATTATGTGTTCACCACCCTTTGCTTTGAAGCACCTAAATAAGATCTGATGCAACCAATTACCTCAGAAGTCACATAATTAGTTAAATAAAGTCCACCTGTGTGCATTCTCAGTATATATACACCTGTTCTGAAAGGCCCCAGAGTCTGCAACACCAATAAGCAAGGGGCACCACCAAGCAAGTGGCACTATGAAGACCAAGGAGCGCTCCAAACAGGTCAGGGACAAAGTTGTGGAGAAGTACAGATCAGGGTTGGGTTATAAAAAAAGCACCATTAAATGCATTATTAAAAAATTGAAAGAATATGGCACCACAACAAACCTGTGAAGAGCGGGCCCCCCACCAAAACGCATCATGCTGTGGGGATGTTTAACATCCGCAGGGACTGGGAAACTGGTCAGAATTGAAGGAATGATGGATGGCACTAAATACAGGGAAATTCTTGAGGGTAACCTGATTCAGTGTTCAAGAGATTTGAGACTGGGACGGAGGTTCACCTTCCAGCAGGACAATGACCGCAAGCATACTGCCAAAGCAACCCTTGAGTGGTTTAAGGGGAAACATTTAAATGTCTTGGAATGGCCTAGTCAAAGCCCAGACCTCAATCCAATTGAGAATCTGTGGTATGACTTAAAGATTGCTGTACACCAGCGGAACCCATCCAACTTGAAGGAGCTGGAGCAGTTTTGCCTTGAAGAATGGGCTAGATGTGCTAAGCTTATAGAGACATACCCCAAGAGACCTGCAGCTGTAATTGCTGCAAAAGGTGGCTCTACAAAGTATTGACTTTGGGGGGGTGAATAGTTATGCACGCTCAAGTTTTCTGTTTTTTTGTCTTATTTCTTGTTTGCTTCCCAATAAAATGATTTTGCATCTTCAAAGTTGTAGGCATGTTGTTTAAATCAAATGATACAACCCCCCCAAAAAAATCTATTTAAATTCCATGTTGTAAGGCAACTGTCACGAACGTTGTCAGGGAAATGACCGGACCAAGGTGCAGCGTGGTGAGTGTACATTTCTTGTTATTTTAAATGTCGTCAACAAAAACAAGAAACAACAAAAACGAACGTGAAGCTGACTAGGGCTATACAGGCCACTAACACAGACAACTACCCACAACTAAGGTGGAAAAACAGGCTGCCTAAGTATGATTCCCAATCAGAGACAATTATAGACAGCTGTCCCTGATTGAGAACCATACCCGGCCAAAACATAGAAACAGAAAACATAGAAATAAAGAAACTAGAATGCCCACCCTAGTCACACCCGTGACAGCAACAAAATACGAAAAATGCTAAGGGGGTGAATACTTTTACAAGCCACTGTAGGTTAGACTAAATTCGATCGAACCTTTCTGTGTGATTTCATGGGAAAATAAGACTAGAAAAGGGCTCTTAGAGTGTTGGTTCAGTAAGGAGAAGCAGTTTTGACTGAGATGCAATGAAACATAAGACAATTAACAACAGAGAGACATGATAATCTTTTAGAAAAATCTGCAAAGTACTTAATACATTTGACTCGATTCACACTTCAAACCACACTCAAATCAAATCAATTTGTATTTGTCACATGCGCCTAATACAACAGGTATAGATAGACCTTACAGTGAAATGCTTACTTACAAGCCCTTAACCAACAATGCAGTTTTAGGAAAATAACCCCCAAAAAGTAAGAGATAAGAATAACAAATAATTAAAGAGCAGCAGTAAATAATAATAGCGGGGCTATATACAGGGGGTACCGGTACTGAGTCAACGTGCGGGGGCACTGGTGTCGAAGTAATTATTCACTACAAAATAATAGAATTCCTTCAAGAAAACATTACAAATGTAAGATACGTGTTGATAAAAAAACAAACATATTACAAGCAAAAAAGAATACTCAGATGTTTAGCTTTTTTTTATACCTTTTAACTTTACCTAATCAAGATTATCCCAACAGTCGGAAATTACTGGTGCCAACATTACACTACGTGGCCACAGAATTGTGAAGCCAAACCTCTTCAAGCAGCCATATTTACAACCCTGCCTAGCCCAGCCTGCCACCCAGACTAAACATGTCTGGGTGTGAGGCGATTATTCACAGTCACTCAGGTTCCCTCTGGCCTGGTCTGAAGGCTGGCTTACTAAGCCCCCTAGGTGCACTTCTGCAGGTCGATATTAAACATGATACCCACTGGATGGACAAAGTGTTTACCAAGCATAACAAGGCTATACAGATCTGCAAAATCCATTGTGGGGTTTAAAAATGAGTACCCATTGTTTTCCAACATCCACCTGTTTACATGGGTATCTTTGAAATGCTTGTGTTTGTAGTACAGTACTTTGCCATCTATCTTTCCATACCTCCAGCCAATCCCCTGTTGACACTGTTGAACTTTAGCTGTACTTTTACGACCATTGTCTACATGGAAATGTGTGTGTGCGCAATGTATCAGAATAACACTGGACATTCACAAGTTAACACAATGCATACCATAACGCAACCATTCATAGTGGAGAAGACGGAGCCTAACAGAAGTGGAGAGTTTTTATTGCTGCTCTATGCAATGGGGATGATTAAGTGAGTCAGTGATACCATAACTTCTTCAGCGGTACCCAGAAAGACCCCCAGAAAGAGAGCAGGTCATAGTTGGGTGGTGCCTCCACAGTGGAGTGTGGTGATGATCATACATGTTAATGGAGCATGTGAAAGCAGCGTGGCCGATGGGATTTGGCATGGACACGTTGGACAGGGCCCTCTGAGGACTACTTCCACTGTCAACGCCTCACAGCTCCTATTGGTGTCTCCAAGACACCAAGAGGAACAAGGAACAAGATCATCCACATGTATCGATCACATTTCTACTAGTACCGCAGAACTGTGTTATTAAGCTGTTACCTTACCCATTGGATGCAGTGATCCCAATATAGTGGCTATATTCAGGAAAGCCAAAGTTCCAACAGCTGGGCTTAAAATAACATATAAGAGATCATACAAAATATTTTGCTGTGACTCTAATGTGGATGATATTAAAAATGTTTGTTGGTCTGATGTGATTAATGAGGAGCATACAGACACTGCACTTGATGAATTTATGAAATTGCTTCTTCCAATTATTGATAAACATACACCTGTTAAGAAAGTGACTGTTAGAACTGTTAAGGCTCCATGGATTGATGAGGAATTGAAAAACTGTATGGTTGAAAGAGATGGCTAATGGTTAAAAGGAGTGGCTAATACGTCTGGCTGCACATCTGACTGGCTGACTTACTGTAAATTGAGAAATGATGTGATTAAACTCAACAAAAAGAATAAGAAACTATATTATGAACCCAAGATCAATGATATAAAGACTGATGGAAAAAACTTGAGTACTTTAAATGAAATTATGGGCAGAAAGACAAATTCAACTGCATTTTTAATCGAATCAGATGGCTTATTCATAAAAAAAAACATTTGATGTTACCAATTATTTTTATGATTACTTCATTGGCAAAGTAGGCAAACTTATGCAGGAAATGCCAACAACTAACAGTGAGCCATCGTATTCATGCATAAAAAAAACAAATGAAAGAAAATAATTGCAAGTTTGAATTTTGTAAAGTTAGTGTGGGAGAGGTGGAAAAATTATTGTTATTGATCAATAATGACAAACCTGGCATTGAAAACTTAGATGGAAAGCTACTGAGGATGGTAACTGACTCTATAGCAACTCCTATACTGTATGTCATATCTTTAACCTTTTTATGTGTGGGTTCCAAATATCTCCAACCATTGTCCCTGTGTGAGTTTTATCATGTGCTTGATGGTCAGAATGCTCTCACTGTCACGTTCTTCAAAATGAGCTGACCAAGGCGCAGCGTGCATTGAGTTCCACATCTTTTTAATACAAAGTGAAACTAGAAACAAAATCACAAAACTTACAAAGAACGTGAAGTCGTAGTGCCCAAACAAACTAACACAAACAATATCCCACAAATGCAGGTGGGGAAAAAGCCTACCTAAATATGATCCCCAATTAGAGGCAACGATTACCAGCTGCCTCTAATTGGGAACCACACAAACCACCAACCTAGAAATCTAAAAACTAGATAACCCCCCCAGTCACACTCTGACCTAAACACCATAGAGAACCGAGGGCCTCAAACCAAGGCACGCTGCCTGCTAATTATCTATAGGCTATGTTTCAACTTGTCAATTTCAAATTATTTTCTGAGAAGTTTTATTTTCTAACAACAGTTTGAATTGAGGTGTGTTCCGCCTCCTTGTTAATTCACATAAGCAGTTGCCCATTTCACAAAAGTTCTCACAGTACATTTTCTGGCTGGCGCCCTAATTTCTTTCATGGTTGTTTTCCTTACAAATTGGACTTTGGACATGTGTGCATTCCTATCAAAGTAAGTGGCTTATTTTCTGTATATCGTGTTGTTGTTTCTGCTGTAGCACACCATATGTATGTATGGATCATAATGTAGTTACTGTTTTAGTCACATGTTTTCAAGGTCTGGTGACAAATCATGCATTCTGATTCTTGCATAGATTGTAATGGACACAAATGATGTGTGTAAAATACTTGTTTGAATGTTGTACTGATTAATATGAGTTAATGCTAAGCTATTTGCCGGCAATGTGTGGCGCCATGTTTGTTGACATCATACAATGCATTCTGGTTGTCACGTAAGCGTCTGTCAGACCAAAGATGTTATAACAAGGGATAGTTCACTCGACTGACTTATGGTGCTTTCAAGACAACAGTGAATTCTGAAAAAGACTAGGTAAAATCATAGCGTCAATGATCTTCAGGTCGGAAAGTCGGAGCTCTAGAAAGAGGCCTGAGTTCACGAGTTGGAATTCCAAGTTGGATGACTGTTCAAAACAAATTTTCCCAGTCGGAGTTTCCAGTTGTCTTGAACGCACTGAAGTTGGAAGTCGGAGATTTCCCAGCTCCCAGTTCTGTTGATCTTTGGTAGGGTTGCCAGCTCAGACCCCCCTTTCCAGGGGTTTTATTAGTATTTAGCATATAAATTTCTCTTCTGTTTTCTCCCCATTTATTGATAAATCTCTCATCATAGTAATTTTTCCTGCATCATATCCCCCCACGATACCTTGCCCCATTTCTACCCCCCATGGACTTGAAAACCCCCCACAAATTAAATGAACCCCCCACAAACCCACCTAAAATGGATTCATCCCTGTTTAGCTTATGCACTACGGTTTATTTGCAGTCTTATAGTGAATGGCATTTTGGGATTAGGGAGTTTTCGCCAAGTAAAACATAAACAAATATGGCTGCCATCACAAAATGTTTTGCTGCTGTTGTCTTAGCTGACACACATTTATTTACTAAGTAACATTACATTAGTCTCTTGTCCTCACCAGAGATGTGGTACATTGTAAACTAGTCTAGCTATTACGTCGTTAACTTTTCCAAACCAAACTGTTTTGTTTTTTTGTCAGCGCAACCTGTTTTTTAGACTGGTTTATGGAATGAGTTTGGCTGTGGATGTGTTCCGTGTGATGCTTCGATCATGAAGTTTGCATTTATCTTTTACAATAAAAGTTCAAATTGAGGAATAAAGTTTAAGACCTTTATTTTCCATCAGTACAAAAAAATATTTAGAGGCTGTTCAGTCAACAATGCTGTTTAGACGTGTTTGTTGCCACAAACGTTCTGTTGCTACTGTTCCAATCACATATTTGAGATCGTACGGTTCAGGGATGACTCAACAATGATCCCAAATACGTTATTGTACACGTCAAAGGGTTAATCTGAGCCTAGAGGAAAGTCTTTGTCCCTAGGCCTGGAGGGAAGCCAAGGTAATTCCGCTGCCCTGTAAACAAATTAACAACAGACTTTCAGCATGCGTATAGAGAAGAGCACTCAACATGTACTGCACTGACACAAATTACTGATGATTGGTTGAAAGAAATTGATAATAAAAAGATTGTGGGAGCTGTACTGTTAGATTTCAGTGCAACCTTTGATATTATTGACAAAAACCTGTTGTTGAAATAACGTATGTGTTATGGCTTTTCAACCTCTGCCATATTGTGGATTCAGAGCTACTGTATATATCTAATATAACTCAAAGGGTTTTCTTTAATGGAAGCTTCTCTAGTGTAAAACATGTCAAGTGTGGTGTATCGCAGGGCAGCTCTCTAGGCCCTCTACTCTTTTAGATTTTTTACCATTGACCTGCCACTGGCATTAAACAAAGCATGTGTGTCCATGTATGCTAATGATTCAACCATATACGCATCCGCAACCACAGCTAATAAAGTCACTGAAACCCTTAACAAAGAGTTGCAGTCTGTTTTGGAATGGGTGGTCAGTAATAAACTGGTCCTGACCATCTCTAAAACTAAGAGAATTGTATGTAGTACAAATAATTCCCTAAGTCCTAGACCTCAACTGAATCTGGTAATGAATGGTGTGGCTATTGAACAAGCTGAGGAGACTAAATTACTTTGCATTTCCTTAGATTGTAAACTGTCATGGTCAAAACATATAGATTAAATGGTTGTAAATATGGGAAGAGGTCTATCCGTAATAAAGACATGATCTGATTTTTTGACACCACTTTCCAAAAAGCTAGTTCTACATGCTCTAGTTTTGTCTAATCTTGAATATTGTCCAGCTGTTCGGTCCAGTGCTGCAAGGAAAGACCTAGTTAAGCTGCAGCTGGCCCAGAACAGAGCGGCACGTCTTGCTCTTCATTGTAATCAGAGCTGATATAAATACTATGCATGTCAGTCTCTCTTGGCTAAGAGTTCAGGAGAGACAGACTGCATCACTTCTTCTTTTTATAAGAAACATGAATGTGTTGAAAATCCCAAATTGTTTGCATAGTCAACTTACACACAGCTCTGACACACACACTTACGCCACCAGACATGCCACCAGGGGTCTTTTTCACAGTCCCCAAATACAGAACAAATTCAAGAAAGCATACAGTATTCAATAGACCCATTATTGCATGGAACTCCGTTCCATCTCATATTGCTCAAGTAAAGCAAACCTGGTTTAAAAAAACAGATAAAGCAACACCTCACAGCACAACGCCTCTCCTATTTGACCTAGATAGATTGTGTGTATGCATTGATATGTAGGCTATGTGTCACTATGTAGTTCTGTCCTTGAGCTGTTCTTGTATATTAATGTTCTGTATTATGTCATGTTTCATGTTTTGTGTGGACCCCAGGAAGAGTAGCTTCTGCTTTTGCAACAGCTAATGGGGATAACTAATAAAATACCAAAATATCCTCTCCCCCATACTGAAAAGGGAGACCCTAACCATAAGTCTCCCCTCTACCCCTCACAGGGAGACCCTAACCCTAACAGTATCCACTCCACCCCTCACAGAGAGCACCTAACAGTACCCCCTCCACCCCTCACCAGGAGACTCGAACCCGAACAGTATCTCCTCCATCCCTTACAGGGAGACTCTAACCCACCCCTCACAGGGAGCCACTAACAGTATCCCCTCCACCCCTAACAGCATCCCCTTCACCCCTCACAGGGAGCCATGGATTACAGACAACATTCGCACTGAGCTAAAGGCTAGAGCTGCTGCTTTCAAGGAGCGGGACTCTAACCCAGAAGCTTATAAGAAATCCCGCTATGCTCCCCGACGAACGATAAAACAGGCAAAGCATCATTTCAGGACTAAGATCGAATCATATTACACCGGCTCCGACGCTCATCGGATATGGTAGGACTTGCAAACTATTACAGACTACAAAGGGAACTACAGCCGAGAGCTGCCCAGTGACACAAGCCTACCAGACGAGCTAAACTACTTCTATGCTCGCTTCGAGGCAAGTAACACTGAAACATGCATGAGAGCTTCAGTTGTTCCGGATGATGAGTGATCACGCTCTCTGCAGCCGATGTGAGTATGACCTTTAAACAGGTCAACATTCACAAGGTCGCAGGGCCAGACAGATTACCAGGACGTGTACTCCGAGCATGCACTGACCAACTGGCAGGTGTCTTCACTGACATTTTCAACCTCTCCCTGTCTGGGTCTGTAATACCAACATGTTTCAAGCAGACCACCATAGTCCATGTGCCCAAGAACACGAAGGTAACCTGCCTAAATGACTACCGACCTGTAGCACTCACATCTGTAGCCATGAAGTGCTTTGAAAGGCTGGTCATGGCTCACATCAACACCATTATCCCAGAATCCCTAAACCTACTTCAATTTGCGTACCGCCCCAACAGATCCACAGATGATGCAATCTCTATTGTATTCAACACAGCCCTTTCCTACCTGGACAAAAGGAACACAAAAGGTTCTACAGTTGCACCTTTCATAGACTGTTCTCTTTGCTACCGCATGGCAAGCGGTACCGGAGCGCCAAATCTTGGTCCAGTAGGCTTATAAACAGCTTAATCTAATCAAATGGCTACTCCCCTCTTCTATGCTGCTGCTACTCTCTATTATCTATGCATAGTCACTAATAACTCTACCTACAGTTAAAGTCGGAAGTTTCCATACACCTTAGCCAAATACATTTAAACTCAGTTTTTCACAATTCCTGACGTTTAATCCTAGGAAAAATTCCCTTTTTTAGGTCAATTTGGATCACCACTTTATTTTATGAATGTGACATGTCAGAATAATAGTAGAGAGTAAGATTTTCTTTCTTTCATCAAAATTCCCAGTGGGTCAGATGTTTATATACACTCAGTTAGTAGTTGGTAGCATTGCCTTGAAATTGTTTCACTTGGGTCAAACGTTTCAGGTAGCCTTCCACAAGCTTCCCACAATAAGTTGGGTGAATTTTGGCCCATTCCTCCTAACAGAGCTGCTGTAACTGAGTCAGGTCTGTAGGCCTCCTTGCTCGCATACACTTTTTCAGTTCTGCCCAAACATTTTCTATAGGATTGAGGTCAGGGCTTTGTGATTGCCACTCCAATACCTTCACTTTGTTGTCCTTAAGCCATTTTGCCACAACTTTGAAAGTATGCTTGGGGTCATTGTCCATTTGGAAGACCCATTTGCGACCAAGTTTTAACTTCCTGACTGATGTCTTGAGATGTTGCTTCAATATATCCACATAATTTCCCTTCCTCATGATGCCATCTAGTTTGTGAAGTGCACCAGTCCCTCCTGCAGCAAAGCACCCTCTGAACATGATGCTGCCACCCTCGTGCTTCACGGTTGGGATGGTGTTCTTCAAATTGCATACCTCCCCCTTTTCCCTCCAAACATAACGATGGTCTTTATGGCCAAACAGTTCTAGATTTGTTTCATCAGACCAGAGGACATTTCTCCAAAAAGTACGATCTTTGTCCCCGTGTGCGGTTGCAAACCATAGTCTGGCTTTTTTATGGTGGTTTTGGAGCAGTGGCTTCTTCCTTGCTGAGTGGCCTTTCAGGTTATGTCGATACAGTGCATTATAAGTGAAATAATCTGTCAGTAAACAATTGTTGGGAAAATTAGTTGTGTCATGCACAAAGTAGATATAGGACTCGTTTTACTGTGGATATAGATACTTTTGTACCTGTTTCCTCCAGCATCTTCACAAGGTCCTTTGCTGTTGTTCTGGGATTGATTTTCTGAGATCTTGGCTGATTTCTTTTGATTTTCCCATGATGTCAAGCAAAGAGGCAGTGAGTTTGAAGGTAGGCCTTGAAATACATCAACAGGTACACCTCCAATTGACTCAAATGGTGTCAATTAGCCTATCAGAAGCTTCTAAAGCCATGACATCATTTTCTGGAATTTTCCAAGCGGTTTAAAAGCACAGTCAACTTAGTGTATGTAATCTTCTGACCCACTGGAATTGTGATACAGTGAATTATAAGTGAAATAATCTGTCTGCAAAAAATTGTTGGAAAAATGACTTGTGTCATGTACAAACCGACTTGCCAAAACTATAGTTTGTTAACAAGAAATGTGTGGAGTAGTTGAAAAAGGAGTTTTAATGACTCCAACCTAAGTGTATGTAAACTTCCGACGTCAACTGTACATGTACATATTACCTCAATTACCTCGACTAACTGGTGCCCCAGCACATTGACTCTGTACCGATACCCCCTGTATATAGCCTCGCTATTGTTATTTTACTGCTGCTCTTTAATTATTGTTTACTTTTATTTCTTTGTTACTTTTTTAAAATTAAGGGCTTGTAAGTAAGTGTTTCACTGTAAGGTCTGTTGAATTTGGCGCATGTGACAAATAACATTTGATTTCATTTGATTTCATTTTGATTATATTTGATGAGGAAGAGGATGATGAAGAAGATGATGATATTGATGAGGAAGATGATGATGAGATGGATGATGATAATAATGAGGAAGATGATGATGATAATAATGAGGAAGATGATGATGATGATGATGATGAGGAAGATGATGATGATGTTGATGAGGAAGATGGTGGTGATGATGATGATGATGATGATGATGATGATGATGATGATAAGGAAGATGAGGGAGATGATGAAGAAGATGATAATGATGATGATGAAGTTGATGATGATGATGAGGAAGATGAGGGAGATGATAAAGAAGATGATAATGATGATGATGAAGTTGATGATGATGATGAGGAAGATGATTATGTTGATGATGAAGAAGATGATGATGATGAAGAAGATGATTATGTTGGGGAGGAAGATGATGATGAGGAAGATGATGTTGATGAGGAAGATGATGACAATGGTGAGAAAGATTATGATAATAATGAGGAAGATGACAATAATGAGGAAGATGATGATGAGGAACATTATGAAGATGATGATGTTGATGAGGAAGATGTTGATGATGAGGGAGATGATGACAAGGGTAGATGATCATGTTAATGAGGAAGATGATGATGAGGAAGATGATGATGTTGATGAGGAAGAGGATGATGATGAGGAAGATTATTATGTTGATGAGGAAGACGATGTTGATGAAGATGATGATGATGAGAAAGATGATGATAATAATAAGGACGATGATGATAATAATGAGGAAAGATGATGATGCGGAAGATGATTAGGAAGATGATGATGTTAATGAGGCAGCAGGTAGCCTAGTGGTTCGAGCATTAGGCCAGTAACCGAAAGGTTGCTAGATCGAATCCCTAAGCTAACAAGGTAAAAATCTGTCGTTCTACCCCTGAACAAGGCAGTAAACCCACTGTTCCTAGGCCGTCATTGAAAATAAGAATTTGTTCTTAACTGACTTGCCTAGTGTTTTTCCTATTTTGTTGCTTTATAACCTGTAATTTAAATAGATTTTTATTTGGATTTCATGTAATGGACATACACAAAATAGTCCAAATTGGTGAAGTGAAATGAAAGAAATAACTTGTTTCAAAAAATTCTCAAAAAATCTGACTTGCCTAGGCTGTCATTGTAAATAAGAATTTTTTCTTAACTGACTTACCTAGTTAAATAAAGGATAAATAAAAAATGAGGAAGAGGATGTTGATGAGGAAGAAGAAGAAGATGATGATGAGGAAGATGATGATGATAGTGAATGAGGTGACTCCTGTTCTTGTCCCCCCTTGGGACAAGTTTAGGACAGTGGGGGGAGGTGGTTAGTGTTCCTACAGTCACAGCTCCTCTGTGTCTTTCATCATGAGGACCCCAGACTGATCCAGTCCCCCCCCCCCCCCCCCCCCCTCTCTCTCAGTGGGCATGTTCCCTGTGTTCCAAGGTTGGTACCATCAGAGACCCCCCATACCCACCCACCTGGCCGCCCTGGCAGTGTGCCCATGCTAAGTATGGAGTGGGGCAGGACGGCGCCTCCGGTACTTAGGGTCAACATTTTTATGTTTCCCATCACTAAATCCGCCTGGAGAAGGAAAAAAGCTCAGCCTGTGGGTTTTCTGAAACGGCCCACTGGCATGGCCGATTACAGGGTGAAACACAAGAAAATATACATTAACCCTGACCTGTTGGCTCACCATACAACTCCACAGCCACACCTGACAAGCATCAAATGACCACTGCAAACCAAAGAGGGCTCATACCTCTATGTATCATGGGGACATTTGATCCCTTTCAATTATGGGGGGGGGGCTAGTGTAGGTGGAGGCTTTGGTGGAGGGATAGTAAAAGAGGACACTGAATCCAGTCTAGCTCTAGGTATTGGGAATCACTGGAGCTCTGGGAAGTCCCTGTGTGTGATAAAGTCTGATGAAGCCTTTCGTATGGACCTGAATGAGAAATAGAGAGAGTGTGACACGGCCCAAATGGGGCTGTCAAGGGGAGCCATGGGTCAGCCAAGGGCCCTCACTTCCTCCTCTACTACTTAGGACCAAACAGGGATG